>NC_057804.1:393121683-393155472 GCF_018294505.1 Triticum aestivum | reverse complement strand
GAGGCTCTGGTCCGTGACAAGGAGTTCAACTCTTTGAGAGGCGGCCGCAGGACTTGGGTCCTTAAAAACGTTGAGCGCGAGCGAAACACCCACTGGGCCGGCTGGCGGCAATCCGGCTTGGCCGGTTGGTGAGCAGCTGGTCGTGCGGCTAACTTGGTTGATGAGCGTCGGGCCGGGTTGGTCGACCCAGTGGCTTTAACTTAGTGTATGAATCGTAGGGGAGCTTTAGCCCGTTGTGCTTGCCCGCCGTCAGCCAAAGCTGGATCTGCGGTTTTAGGGCGAAGTGGGGGGTCGCGGCATCCTAACTTATCAGGAATCACCAAGTAAAGCGGCGGGGTGATGATCAAGCCGGCCAGCCCCCGAGCCCCCGGGTCGAGCTAGTCGAGCCGGCGGCCGGGTTCGGTAGTAAAGTGGTGTGAAATATGGACACAATAAATTGGTCGGCAAAAGGCAGCCCCCGAGTTTCGTTCGGGGACCCCATAGTTTCATATGCTTACTTGGCGTCTTTGAGGGCCGTTGGCCAGTAGAAACCGTGGCGAAACACCTTGGCCACGAGGGATCGAGATGCGGCGTGGTGCCCGCACTCGCCCTGGTGAATGTCGAGGAGGATGTCAATGCCTCGGTCCTGCTCGACACAGCGCTGGAACACGCTGGTATTGCTGCGCTTGACGAGCTCGTTGTTGATGATGCTGAAGGCGGACGCCCGACGCTGAACTTGCCAAGCCTCGGTCTCGTCCATGGGGAGAACCCCGTTCTCCAGCCATTCTGATATCGGCAGGGCCCAAGATGGGGCCGTGATGGCGGTGAAGACGGCCACCTGGGTGGGGTCCGAGTCGGCGGCTCCTGGGCTGGGTTGAGCAGCCCCTGGGTTGGTGACGGCGATGGCCGGGTCCGGGGTGATGGTGGCCGGGTTGAGCTGAGCAGCCCCCGGGCTGGGTTGAGCAGTCCCCGGGCCGGCTTGAGCAGTCCCCGGGCCAGCTTGCGGTGTGGCCGGGTCTTCTGGGACGTGGATGGACACGGAGTCCGACGACGGCTTGACGGATGGCTTGCGCATGTGCTCGAGGGAGACGCCGGACGGGATGGCTTGACACGACGAGGCGATCTTGGCGAACGTGTCGGCTGCCTCGTTCTCCGCGCATGGGACATGGAGGAACTCGCAGCCATCGAAGGATCCGGACAACTTCTAGATGAGAAAGTGATAGCTTGCCACGTTAGAGTCGTGGGCGTCCCACTCGTCAGAGCACTGCTGCAACACTAAGTCCGAGTCGCCGTAGCACAGGATGCGCCGGATGCCGAGTTCTTGGCGAGCCGGAGGCCGTGCACAAGGGCTTCGTATTCGGCGACGTTGTTGGAGCCGGCGAAGTGGATCTGGAGCACGTAGCGGAGTCGGCCACCCTTCGAAGATGATAGTACGATGCCGGCCCCTAAGCCGAGTTGCATATTGGACCCGTCGAAGTGCATGCGCCAATGCGTCGAGTTGGGAGGCGGCGGTAGGTACTGGGTCTCGGTCCAATCGATGAGGAAATCGGCCAGGGCCTAAGACTTGATCGTTGTGCGGGGCTCATAGAGGATGGTGTGGCCGGCTAGCTGGATCACCCACTTGGCGACCCGGCCGGAGGCGTCCCGGCACCCAATGATTTCTCCGATAGGCGCCGTGCCGACGACGGTGATGACATGTTCTTGAAAGTACTGCTTCAGCTTCTTGGCGGTGAGGTACACCCGTAACACATCTTCTGGTAGTGTGGGTAGTTCTGCTTGGAGGTGGAGAGCACCTTGCTCAAGTAGTAGACCGGGCGCTGGACGGCCTGGATCTTGCCCTTCTCCGCCCGCTCGACCACCAGCAACGTGCTGACCGCCCGGGAGAGCAACATCGGCTCCTTGTCGGTCGGCGCGGCCAGGACGGGTGCGGTGGAGAGCATGCGCTTGAGGTCTTGGAAGGCATCATCCGCCTTTCCATTCTACTCGAACGGGCTTGTTTTCTTCATTAGCTGGTACAGGGGCAGCGCCTTTTCGCCCAGCTGGCTTAGAAACCGGTTGACCGAGGCTAGGCAGCCTGTGAACTTCTGGACATCGCGCGGCCGGATTGGCTTGCGCATGCGCTCGATGGCCTTGATCTTCTCCGGGTTCGCCTTGATGGCGCGTTCCGAGACGAGGAAACCGAGCAGCTTTCCGGCTGGGATGCCAAAGACGCACTTTTCCGGGTTGAGCTTGACCTTGTATTCGCGGAGGTTGGCGAATGTTTCCTTCAGATCGTCGAGGAGCGTGAGGTGCTGCTTGGTCTTCACCATGATATCGTCTATGTACACGTGGATGTTCTTGCCGAGTTGCAGTAGCAAGCACTTCTGCATGCAGCGTTGGAAGGTGGCGCCGGCGTTCTTCAACCCGAACGACATGGTGACATAGCAGTACGCTCCGAAAGGCATGATGAAGGACGTCTTCAGGGCATCGGCTGGGTCCAGGTTGATTTGCTGATAACCGGAGTAGGCATCCAGGAAGGACAGTAGCTCACACCCGGCGGTCGAGTCGATGACTCGGTCGATCCGCGGGAGGGCGAACAGATCCTTGGGATAGGCCTTGTTGAGGCTGGTGTAGTTGATACACATGTTCCAGGTCTTGTTCTTCTTTAGGACGAGGACTGGGTTGGCCAGCCACTCGGGGTGAAACATTTCCATTATGAAGCCGGCCGCCAAGAGCTTGGCGATCTCTTCACCAATGGTTCTTCTCTTCTCTTCAGAAAATCGACGGAGGGGTTGACGGACAGGCTTGGCGTCCTTGCAGACGTGGAGTTTGTGCTCGGCGTACTTCCTCGGGATACCCGGCATGTCTTTGGGGGTCCATGCGAAGATATCCCGATTCTCACGGAAGAAGTCGACGAGCTCGCCTTCCTATTTGCTGTCGAGGCGGGCGCCTACGACAACGTACTTGCTGCAGCTGGGGTCTTCCGGGTTCAGCTTCACTTTCTTGGTTTCCTTGGAGGGCTTGAAGGCGGCCTCATCGGCTGGGTCCAGGGTCGGGATCGACGCGTCGGAGGCCTCGCCGGCCAGGACGATGATTCGGTCGAGCTGGCGCCGCTCCTCGGCAATGACCAGCGACTCGACCAGCTTGGCATCGTCTCGGGCGCACTGCAAAGACTTGCGGTAGTCGCCGGTTATGGTAATGAGGCCCTTGGGACCCGACATCTTCATCTTCAGGTACGCGTAGTAGGGAACCGCCATGAATTTGGCGAGCGCGGGCCGGCCCATGAGCGCATGATACGCGCTGGACAGGTCCTCCACCTCGAACCAGATCGGTTCGCGTCGAAAGTGGCTGCTGTCGCCGAATAGGACGTCGAGCCAGACCCGGCCAATGGGTGAATGGGAGAGGCCGGGTACGATGCCGTGGAAGACGGTCCGGGTTGGCTCCAGGTCCTTGGCCTTGAGGCCAAGCTTGGTCATTGTGTCGCGATAGAGGATGTTGATGCTGTTGCAGCCGTCGATGAGGACTCGGGAGAACTTGCAGGTGCGCCGCACGACGATGGTAGGGTTGAGGACGAGGGCGTATCCACCCGGACTTGGCATGACTGTCGGGTGATCCTCCCGGGTCCAGGTGATCGGGCACTCCGACCAATGCATGAAATCCGTCTTGGCCGGGACGACAATGTTCACCTCCTGCCGGAGGAGGCGCTCACTGCGCTTGTCGTCGCCGAGGCTGGTGAAGACGACGTAGGCTGCGTTCTGGTCCGGGTAGGCATCATTCCGCATCGTGCCGCCAACGGGGGGCGGCGGTGGAGGCGGAGGCGGCTGTCCCGCGCCCGGAGCCGGAGCCAGAGCCGGAGGAGGCGGGACGTCGCCCCTCATGATGCGCTTGGTGATGGCGCACTGTCGAAGCATGTGCGTGGAGGGTCTTGCGCCACTGTGGTGCTTGCATGGGGCGTCGAGCATCTCAGCTCATGGCGGGTTGCGATGCCATCTTGCCGGTCTGCCGACGCTTCACTGCCGGGTCCGCCGCGGGCTCGGCGGCCACGAAGAGCCGGTTGTCGTGACGTTGCGCCGGCTGCTCGGCCTTGCGCTTGTTGTTCTGGTGGTGCTGCTGCCGGCTGCCTTCGCCGGCCGGCTTCTATGGAGGGACCGGCTTCGCCTTGCCGGCCTCGTCCAGCGCCACCTGGATCTTCATGGCGGAGTCGACGTTGGCGTACTTGTCCGCCATCACCATGAGCGCGGCCATGGTGGCCGGCTCGGAGCGTAGAAGCTTCTGCTTGAGGAGGGTGCCGTCTCGGCACCCGCTGACGAATTATTGGATCGCCTGGACTTCATGGACACCCTCACAGTTGTTCCGGAGCTCGGTCCAGCGTGCAAGGTACTCACGGCCGGTCTCCGTCGGCCCTTGTACGCACATGGCGAGCTGACTGGGGCGACCGGGTCGCTTGTACGTCCCCGTGAAGTTGCGGACAAATGCTTCCTCGAAATCAACCCATGCGTTGATGCTGCCCATCGGCAGGCTGTTCAACCACGTGCGAGCCGATCCTTGGAGCATGAGCGGTGCGTAGCGCACGGCGAGATGATGATTGGCACCGGTGATGCCAATGGCCATGGTGTAGTCAGTGAGCCAGTCTTCTGGCTTCACGGTCCCATTGTACTTGGGGGTTTCGCGGGGAAGCACGAACCCCTTGGGGAAGGGCTCCTCCCGGATGCGTGGGCCAAAACACGCCGGCCCGATAGCGCCGCTCTCCTCCACCTCCATGGAGCGAGCGAGCTGATCGAGGCGGTGGCGCGCGTCGGTGTCGTCGATGGTGCGCGGGCCGAGTCGACTGGCGGCCAGGCCCCGAGGGGCCGCGCCAGCTGGAGCCGGACGCCGGCCAGGCTGGCCGGGTCCGCGCTGGGTCTCTGGGGTGGGCTCGTTGCCTAGAGCGTCAGCGGCGGTGCCGGCCGGGTTGCGCCGGGTCCGGCCTAGGCCGGAGTGCGCCTCGCCGAGCGGCGAAGAGGCCGTATGCAGGAGTTCGCCGGATCTGCCAAGGCGGGCGGAGCCGAACCCCGCCGGCTTGGCGAGCTGGTTGAGGCGATCGTCCTGGGTGTTGGCGGCGCAGAGGAGCTCGCACATCCGCCCGATGCACTCCTTGACCTCCTCACCCGCGAGTTGGTCTAGGCCGACCGCGGCTGCCTCCATAGCACGCATGTTCTTGACTGGGGTCTCGTAGACGGTCCGGCCGGCGCCGAAGGCCCGACCGATCGCTCCTCCTCGGGCGCGAGTATCGGCGGCCCGGCTCGGCTCAGCCGTGATGGGCGTGAATCCGTGGGCAGCGTCATGCTCCATCTAAGCAGCTTCCAGGCGGCATCTGGTGGCGGCCAGCGTCTCTGGCATTTGCTGGCGCCTATCCTCGAGCTGGGTTCAGGCTTCAGCGACGTTGCTGGCGTCGACGTCGGTGCCGATGGGGATGCGGAGGCTCTGGATCGCGGCGCGCAGCGGGTCGGACAGCTCAGTCCGTGCCGTGGCGGCCGCGGCTTCGGCGGCTCTTCTCGCCTTGCTCAACGAGGAAGAGGCGCCATCACCGGTGACGAAGACCTATACAGGAGCGTCCATCGCCCCGGCAGTGAATCCGCCACTGAGAGAAAGCGGGGAGTCGGAGTAGCTCAGCACCCCGCTAGGGTACTCGTCGGCCACGAGCAAGTCAGAGATGCGCATCGCGGTGAAGGACGCGGCGAGCACGCCGATGACGTTGTCCGCCAGAGCGACGGACTCATCGGAGTAGGAGAGGGGCCCCGTCCGAAGCGTGCTTCCGGCCAGCTCCTCGAACTGCCCCATGGTGGGCGCCAACTATCGTGGTGGGTGCACGGCAGATGCCAAGGGAAGGCTAAAGAGAGGAGGAGGCTCGAGAGCGCTGGTGGGCTTCGTAGGCGAGGTTGATATGCGCAGGTGCGGGACACCGGACATATCCAGGTTCGGGGCTCTCCGGAGAGATAACACCCCTAGTCCTACCAAGTTTAGTTTGATGGTTGATAGTACAATGTTGCTCTTGGAGCTGTTTGGAGGAGGAAGGAGGCTGGCCAAGGCTCCGGCTGCTCCTTCTCCTTGGTGTTGCTATGTAGTGTATCTTGCTTGCTCTATCTTGTGTGGCTTTGCATGCCGTGTGTGTCGTATGTCTCTATTGAATATCTCGAATTGCCTCTCTAGGCGTGGACTCCTGGGGGGGTCTTATAGATCAACCCACCCAGGGTTACAATGGTAATATGCCGAGTCGGTGGGTCCATATTGTCGGCGTCCGGGGTACTGGGCTGGGTCCCGCTTGGGGCTTGTGGTTCACCGGGTTCCCCTAGGTGCAGGCCCTACGTGCCTAGGGGGACTGTGCACCGTCTTGTCGATCGTCATGGCATGGCCTAGTCGAGCCGCGCACAGTGTTCTCCATCAGGCTGCTGCTTGCTGTCGTCAGTGGTGAGGGCGGAAATACTGTTGCCGTGCCAGCCCTGGTCAGCGGGTAGGTAAGGGGCACTGTTGCCACGCTCTGGTTGACCACGGGTATGGGCAGGGGCACTGTAGTCTTGGTCATCAGTGATTGAGGTCTCGTCCCATCGTACAACCTGGATGGGACGAGAGCTGACCCGTCGCTGGGTTGCCGTGGACGCCACGAGTGGGTTGGCTTGCTGGGGAAGCCAAGGTTGCGCTTGGTTGAGTTGCCTTGCTCCAGCCGCTGCGGCCGGGTCGACGTACCTTGCTGAGTCGAGGGTCTTGGCCGGGTTGCGTGCCTTGCTGGGTCGAGCGACCTGGCCTGGCACATGCCGGTTTGCGGGGCGATGCGGGCCCCGCTGTTTTTGAAATAGATCCGGGTTCCATTTCCTGCATGGGGTTCATCCCCCCGACATAACCATAGCATGAAACATGTGGATCCATATCAGCCCCTTACGAAGAAACACATAAACTAGGGTTTAAGCTTCTGTCACTCTAGCAACCCATCATCTACTTATTACTTCCCAATGCCTTCCTCTAGGACCAAATAGTGGTGAAGTGTCATGTAGTCGACGTTGACATAACACCGCTAGAGGAGAGACAACATACATCTCATCAAAATATCGAACGTATACCAAATTCACATGACTACTAATAGCAAGACTTCACCCATGTCCTCAGGAATAAACGTAACTACTCACAAAGCATATTCATGTTTATGATCGGAGGAGTATTAATATGCATTAAGGATCTGAACAAATGATCTTCCACCAGATAAACCAACTAGCATCAACTACAAGGAGTAATCAACACTACTAGCCACCCACAGGTACCAATTTGAGGTTTGGGTACGAAGATTGGATACAAGAGATGAACTAGGGTTTGAGAGGAGATGGTGCTGATGAAGATGTTGATGGACATTGACCCCCTCCCAACTACACTACAGATAGAACTCAGCGAGATTCTCTTCAAAGAAGAGTCGTATTGGTTACAACAGTCCAATGAACGCTGGCTCTTAAAAGGGGATCGAAACACAGCCTTTTATCACAGAGTGGCTAATGGTAAAAAGAAAAAAAATACAATCCAGTCCCTTACGGATGGGGATGTAGTGATCGAGGGTACCACTAACCTTCTATCTCATGCCACAGCGTACTACAAGGAGCTTTTTGGACCTGCTAGAGGGAACCTCTTTCACCTGTCTCCTGATATGTGGGCTGATACTGAGAAGTTGACTGAAGACGATAATATCCTGCTCACTAGTAAATTCACTTAAGAAGAAGTGAGAAAAGCTCTCTTCAATATGAAGAGCAACCGAGCCCCAGGCCCGGATAACATACCTGCAGAATTCTATAAACATTGCTGGGAGTTTGTGAAAAAAGATATTATGAGTCTTTTCGATGCCTTTCACAGCAACTCATTAGATGTGGATCGGCTGAATTACGGGGTGATTACCCTTATTCCTAAGGTGAATGGAGCCAAAAAAAATCCAGCAATATAGGCCTATTTGTCTGCTACGATGTCCATACAAGCTCATTATTAAAGTGTTGCATTACTAAAGTGTTGGACAATAGAGCTTCCTTGTTTGCAGATATTCTAATCAGCAAACATCAAAATGCATTCATAAAACGCAGGAATATTATGGATGGCATTTTAACCCTTCATGAAATTCTTCATCACACACAAAGGAAAAAGAAGATTGGTGTGGTGTTGAAACTCGATTTCGAAAAAGCATATGATAAGATCAATTGGGATTTCCTTCTTGAATGCCACAGAAACAGGGGTTTTGGCCCGGTGTGGTGTGGGTGGATCCAGAATATCCTTAAGAATGGGACCATTAATATCAAAGTGAATAATGAAAAAGGTCCTTACTTTCAAAGCTGCAAGGGTGTGCGACACGGGGACCCACACTCACCTTTTTTGTTCAATATGGCTGTGGAAGCCTTATCCAAAATGATCCTGAATGCTCAAAAAGAGAAAATGATAACAGGTCTAGCTCCGGACCTGATTGATGGGGGGGGGGTAGCTATTCTCCAATATGCAGACGATACAGTCGTGTGTTTTGAACATGATAAAGAAGCAGTGGTTAATCTGAAACTCTTGCTTTATCTGTTCGAACTTATGTCAGGGCTTAAGATTAATTTTCTGAAGAGTGAAGTTCTGTGCATTGGAGGGGATGATGAGACTCTTGCTTTTTATTCTGAACTTTTTAATTTCCAGATTGGCCATTTCCCTATGAAATACCTAGGGGTACCTGTGAGTTATTCTACCCTCCGTGCGATAGACTGGGATTTTGTTGATGACAAATTCCTTAAATGTTGTGAATCCTAGATTGGTAATGTAGCCTCCTCAGGAGGGAGATTGACCCTTCTCAACTCCTCCCTTACAAGCATCATGTTCTACTACATGTCTATGTTTATGCTATCTAAGAAGAATATTGAGAAACTAGATAAGCATAGGAAAAAGTTCTTTTGGCAAGAGACTGATGGTCGAAGAAGATATCACCTAGTCAGATGGTCTAGGATTTGCAGGTCTAAGAATAAAGGGGGTTTGGGAGTTAAAGACTTGCACAGACAAAACATCAGTCTTCTCACCAAATGGTGGTGGAAGCTGGAAACCCAACAAGGCCTTTGGCAGGAGATAATTCGTGCTAAATACTTCAAAAATGACACGGTCCCCTTGGTGAAGAGTAAATTTGGGGATTCCCCCATATGGAAAGCTATTGTAAAAGTGAAGGAGGTATATTTGGCAGGTAGGGAAGTGATTTTAAACTCTGGGAATATAGCCAGAGTCTGGAATGACCCTGAAAGTGCATTATGTCAACTAGAGGGGGGGGGGTGAATAGGCGATTTTTATGAATTCTTCACTGAGGAATTTGCCGCTGAGGAAATTCCTTAGCGAAGAACTATTAGCAGCGGAATAAGTACTCAGAAGTAAGCATAACAGATTACAAGCATGGTCATCATGATGAAGTGAGGACTAGCACAGAGTACAGAAAGCGTAATCACAGGATAACACAAGATGAAGACAAACAGACCGAAGAAATTGAACTAAGGAAATTGAGAAAGTCTTCAGTCAAAGTCTTCAGACACAGATATGAACAAACACTCAACACAGTAATGAGGAAATGAAAAGGTTGAGGAAATAGAACCAGTAGGTTGGTGAAGACAATGATTTGGTAGACCAGTTCCAACTACTGTCTCAGTTGTACGTCTGGTTGGAGCGGCTGAGTATTTAAACTCGAGGACACGCAGTCCCGGACACCCAGTCTCTGAGCACGCAGCTCAGGACACCCAGTCCTCACCGTATTGTCCTTGAACTAAGATCACACAGATCCCGTCCAATCACTCGTGGTAAGTCTTCAGGCGACTTCCAAACCTTCACAGACTTGGTCACTCGGCGATCCACAATTCCTCTTGGATGCTCTAGACCTTGACGCCTAACCATCTGGAAGAAGCACAGTCTTCAAAGGTAACAAGCGTCGGATCCACGCAGGATCAATTTCTTCAGTGATGCTCAATCACTTTGGGGTTTGTAGGTGTTTGGGTTTGGGATTTTCCTCACTTGATGATTTTCGCTCAAAGTCCTCGGAGGATGGGTTGCTCTCAAATGACAAGTGTCAAGTTCTCTCGGAGCAGCCAACCAGCTAGTGGTTGTAGGGGGCGGCTATTTATAGCCTAGGGAGCAGCCCGACATGATAAGACATAAATGCCCTTCAATGATATGACCGTTAGGTAGATAAGATATTTTGGGACAGCTGGCGCGCAGCACAACAACGGTCGGAAATTTGACTCTCAAATTCCCCAGGGCTATCACGTTCCTCACTGTGTAGGTAATTCGCACTGGCGAATTCCTAACTCCTCAGTCAGAACAAATTCATCAGTGACCAGAAGAACTTCATCTCTGTCATTGGAGAAAGTGGTTGAACTGTATGAGATTTCCAAAGGCTTCACTCGAAGGGATTGGTAGGTGTAGGATTTTGAGTTGAGCATCACATGGAAATTTTTCCTTAGTATTTCCTCGACCCCCTTTAATAGTACGGTGTTTCCTATGACTCAAGAAAGAGAAAATGAAACTACGAAAACAAAAGTCTTCACGCTTCATGTTCCTTAAATGAATATCAAGTCTTCAAGGTCACACCAATTTCTTCACTTTCAAAGTCTTCAGAAAGTCTTCAGAATATCAAAGTCTTCAGTTGAAGAACTTCATTTTTAGGGGTCGACTTTCTCTGTAAATACAAACTCCTCATAGACTTATAGACCTGTGTACACTCACAAACGCATTAGTCCCTTAACCTATAAGTCTTCAATACACCAAAATCACTAAGGGGCACTAGATGCACTTACAATCTCCCCCTTTTTGGTGATTGATGACAACATAGGTTAAGTTTTCAACGGGGATAAATATATGAAGTGTATACACTGAAATTGAGGAATTTGATTACAAGATATAGTAGAACTCCCCCTGAAGATGTGCATAGTGAGGAATTTGCTTTTGAGGCAATGCACATTTGAAGAGTTGAATCATGGAGATCTCCCCCTATATCTTGTAATTCATACACACATTTGATATATAATATGAAGAACTTGAAATGCATGATGAAATATGGTGCCTGATGAGGTTCAACATGCGTGCAATGTCATTAACAAGGAAATAAGCATGCAGAGCATAATGCAACAAAAGTATCAGAGCACCATCGGGTTTAAGATTACAACTCGATCCAAATAAAAGTTTCAGAAGAACGAGAGTTGTAACTTAACAAAAAATGCCCCTAAATATAGACCCGCTTGAAGACTAACTCAGATTTCTCCCCCTTTGTCATCAAATGACCAAAAGGATTGAAACTGAGGACTAACGCCCCTGAAGAATTTCAAGTCGATGGAGGAGCGCCAGCGTTGTCGGGGTTGTTTGTTGGAGTAGGGCCTGCCGCAGTGTCGTCCAAATCTTCATACTCATCAGTGTCACGCGATGAAGACTAAGAGCTGGCCACAAAGGAAGGAACTTTGACCTTCTTGAATTTCTTCGGTGGAGGTGCAGACCAGTCAAATTCTTCCTTGAGACCCATAGTCTTCAGATCAGCAGCGCTGTAGACATGAGAGAGAACAGCCCAGGTGCGGTTGAAGGTTTCATGGAGGTAGTAGTGGTTCTTCTTCACTGCATTGTGTGTTGAGGTCATGTTGTGAAGAATTGAACCAAACTGACGCTTGACCCATTTATGATTGCGATCAACCTTCTGATGAAGACTGAGGAGTAACTCACAGTCAGTCATCACCCTGGGTGCTGTGGCTTGAGGATTTTGCTTGGCTGAGGTATTGGCGGCAGAGTCATGTGTGGCAGAATCGTCATTGGTAGAGTAAGATGCAGCCTTGTGAAATTGACCATCCAATGGACGAATGCCTTCATCGATCATAGCATCGGCCTTGCCTTTATCATCAGCTAAGGAAAGTGTCCGTTTGAGGACTTCAATGGGAGGCAAGTAGCTACCGTGGTTCAGAGTGTTAGCTTTGTAATTCAGTGAGGATCTTGCCCTGATGAATCTCATTGTCCAAGGAGCATAGGGCTTCAGCTCGAATGGTGACATAGCAATATTGGCCAGAGTCCTCATGAAGAAATCATGGAAGTTTATGGGAACGCCATGAATGATGTTGAAAAGCATATTCTTCATGATGCCAATGACTTCTTCATCATTTGAGTCATGGCCTTTGATGGGACTCATTGTCTTCGTCAGAATTCGATAGACAGTCCGAGGCATATAGAGTAATTCCTTGACGAGGAATTTGGTTCTTGGGGCCTGCCTTGGCTTCAATGGCTTCATCAGCACTTGCATATAGTGATTTGAAAGTTCTGGTTCGTTGTAGATACAACGAGCATCAACAAGTGGAGGACTGAGTGGTAGAGCACGAAGCAATTCAGTTGCAGGTGCCTTGTAGTGAGTATTTTCAGACATCCAGTCTAATACCCATGAGTTCACATCTTCAGCGTCTCCGGTGATGTGCAGAGTTGCATAAAATTGAAGAATGAGTTCTTCATTCCAGTCACAGATATCAATGCAGAAATTCAGAAGTCCTGCGTCATGAAGAACACTGAGGACTGGCTCAAAGCCGGGCAGAGACTCCATGTCCACATGAGGAATATGTGCAGGATCGAAGACTTTGTCTTTGTTGAAGAGTACTAAGGAATAGAAATTGGCTTGGCTGGCAGTCCAAAAACGCCTCTTCCTTATGCGAGCAGAATCATATGGATTGTAATCAGTGAAGAATACATGCTTGACAAAGAAATCTTCAGCCTTGAACTTCTGTTTGCTTGAGAATGGATTCTTTTGCTTTGGCAGAGGGATGTCAGTGAGTTGCATCACCACCTCAGGAATCGCAAGCTCGGGTTCTTCAGGCTGAGGAATTTCTTGTTCCTCAATAGGTGCAGTCTGAGAATCAGCAGCAGCAGGTTCATCAGCACTAGTGGCTGGAATTTCTTCATGCGCTGAGAGAGTGGGATGAGTTTCTTCAGAGCCCATTTGAACTGTTGGTGCAGGGGACTGAGGGATCTGTTGGAGCGGGGTGAAGAGAGGAGTATTGGGATGCTGACTTTCCCAAAAGTCATCATTCATCACAGGTGTGGTGCACCCAATATCCACCTCTTCATCTTCAATTTCCTCAACACCAGCCTCTTCAGCTGTGAACTGAGGCATAGGTGAGGAAATGACTGGAGTTGAAGGGATTGCGTCCACTTCAATTTCTTCATCAATCTACTCTGACGAAGCAGCAGAATGATGTTCTTCATCAGATCCGATGGGGATCTCATAGTCTTCTCCAAAAGGAACAAGGTCCTTTGATGGCATGGAGGAAATTGGAAGAGCATCAATTGGATTTTCGAGTGAGCTGGTCATTGGCTTCATTTTCTTCGCAGCCGAAGAATTTGACACAGCTGATGCCTTCCTTTTCTTCACTGCAGCTCGCTCTGCAGCCTTGGTCTTCTTCACATCAAATGCACATGGAAGAATTGGAGTTGGTGTAGGTGCAGATGGAGCTGAGGAATCTGGTTGATTTTCTTCAGGCGCAACTGATGCAGTTGCCCTGACTTCTTCAGTTTCTTCAGGCGCACCACTAGTGGATGCCCTGGCAATTTCTTCAGTGGCTGGAATGGGATCATCAGCCCTGGAACTGGCATTTTCATCAGCAGCCTGAACTTCATCAGCGGTGCTGGCATGTGCTTCAGTTGGCTGAGCTGAGGCTTCAGCCTGAGGAATTTCATGTTGCGTTGAGGCTGCAACATTGGTGAATTTCTTCGTCAGGTTGATGAATCTGACCTTGGCCCCTTGCCAATCAGCATAATAAGCATCAAAGTTTTTGCTGACGTCTTGAATTTCATTTTGGACCTTGAGAAGTTCTTCAGGTGTCATTTTGACAACGTTTTTCTTCAGGAACTTCTCTTTTCTGTATTGAGCTTTCTTGATCTCTCTTGCCTTTTCAAACTTCCATTTCTCTTCAGTGATGAAATGGGTCAGCATGTGATTTTGACCAGCGGTCAGATGGAAATCAGGCATGGGGGTGTTTGGATCCTTGTGCCAGAGATCAATATAATCGAGGATTTTCCTCGGATCCAACAGCAGTGGCACAGATGTGCCTTTGGCTCTAGCGGCCTTCACCTGTCTGTCTCTGATGATTTATGCGAGTTCATCATCAGAAGCTTCATCATTAGATGGCACATGGAATGCGACCTGTTTCTTCTTTGGACTTGGCCAAGGACCTCGTCCAGCTGTTGCTTTGGTCTTCAGCAGAGTCGGGCCAGATGATGAAATTTGTGCAGCTAAGGAACTTGCTGAAACACCAGAGGCAATAGAGAAACCAACAGTCCTTTGACATGTAGTTAGATGCACAGGAGCTGAGGACTTTGTCGGAACTGCTGAGGACTTGGGAGGAGCAGGAGCAGTGTGAGGAATTTGCCGTGAGGGCGCTGCTGAGGAACTTGGCCGTGAGGGCGCTGATGGTGAAGCACTTGGCTTAGGAGCAGGCTTCTTTAGCATGGATTTCCTCGGTTGGACCGAGGCCTCAGTAGCAGTAGCGGTAGCAGTGGCAGAATCCTCATTGAATTTCTTCACTGCCTCCTTGGCCTGTCTTGCCAATTTGGCTTGGCGCTTAGCCCATTCTTCAGGAAAGTCCTCACCACGTTTGATGCTCGTGGGGTCAGCTACTTGGCCAGGTGCCAATGGAGCTCTTGGGCATGGAGGATTGAGGGCGAATTTCTTCATGTACTTTGGAGTCACATATCTGTATTCCCTCCATTCCCTTGCCCATCTCCGTTCAATCTTCTGAATGCGCACCTTGCGCTGATTTTTGTTTTCTTTGCCATATTTTGCTTCATCAGGTGTGCAATAGTCATCATAAATTTCCTCAGGGATTTCAAACGCAGTCATAACTTCAGGTTTCTTTCCTCCTTTTTGTGGCTTCTTACCATCTGCCATATTCTTCAGTTGAGGAATTTGAACAATTGAGTTCTCTGAAGAAGTATGCAGTTTTTCTTCGAGGAACGCTGCAAATGAGTTAAGTTGATGAGAACCTAGTGATTCAGCAGCAGACATGAGTACCTGTGAACAGAGTACAGATGCGAGGAATTTGGAGAGGTCATATGCATTCTGAGAAGGTTTTTCGAAAAGAACAAGTTTTGAGGAATTTGACCAGATGAGCCTTGAAGAATTTCACTAAGCGATCTTTGTTTTAGGTTCCAGAGTTGTATAGATCGAGGATCCACACAATTGAGGAATCTTGAGGAAAATCATTGCTTAGAGAAACGAATCAAGAGCATAGTTTGTTTGAGGTGTTCATATATGTGAAGATTTGAAGAATAAACACCTTTGAAGATTTTCAGGAAAGTTTGAGAATCAAAGTGAGTAATAAAAGTAACTTTCAATTACCCGAGATGAAGAACACGACGAACTGAGAAGAACAGACGGGAAGTTCGTCAACTTAGATCTTCCTTGCCCTAACTCGGCGGAGGAAGATAGCTACGGCGGCAGCGGAGTGAAGATTTCCGCGGTCGGCATGAGTACGCCGGCGACGAGGTCGAGGCAGCAAAGCTCTTCCTCACCGGCGACGATGGAGTAGCGGTGGCGCTAGGGTTTGAGGAGCTTGAGCGGGAGAGAGAGATCGAGCGGAGTAAATGAAGTGAGGAAGAGGAGAGGGGTATTTATAGACACGGTGAAAAACTGTTCGCCCGAAGATTTAGGACGAACGTGCCCCTGCCCTTTCTCCTTCACGCGACATGTGTCACCCACGTACTGTGTAGTGGAGATCGTGTACGATTGTGGTTGAATAGAATAATGCATCATGGGATGCGGAACATTTTGTGCGGCAAAACCGAAAATTTGGATAAGATTTGTTTTAAAGTTTCGTTCGCAATTTCTTCAGCTGCCAAGGACACAGTGAAGTCTTTGAACGAGTTTCAAATAGAACGCACATGAAGAATTTGTGAATAGATTGGGTTGAGTATAGCATAGAGGGGAAGGGTCCGATCACATTCACTTAGCAGAAAAAGCAACTTGAAGACATAGCTATAAGTGAATGCTATAGAGGACATAAACTCATATATATATATAGCCAATGAAGAAAAACGAAGGAAACAGTGAAGATTTTGCAAAGTTGAAGAATTTGAAAAAACTGAAGAATTTCAAAACTGAAAAAAAACTCAAATTGAAGATTTTCAACTTTTTGTGGTGGCGTGACCCACCGTATAAGAATGATGATTTCAGACACCGCGTACAATTGTCGTAGGGTTCTGAGAATCAAATTCTTCATTAATTTCTTCACACTTAGAGTGTTGTTCTTCATTGATTGAAGAAAAACGTTTCTTCATGTGTTGCACATCTAAGTCATCAATTCTGCATAAGTGTTAGGATGTGTGTCCTTTTCAAAGAACATTCGAAGATTCTAAGATATTTAGTTCACACCGCAACTTGCTAAATCTCTTCTCATCCAAGGGCTTAGTGAAGATATCAGCTAGCTGTTCTTCAGTCTTCACGTGCTCGATGGAGATGTCGCCCTTCAACACATGATCACAAAGAAAATGATGACGAATCTGAATGTGCTTTGTCTTCGAGTGTTGAACTGGGTTGTGAGCAATCTTGATGGCACTCTCATTGTCGCAGAGGAGAGGCACATTCTTCACGTTGACGCCATAGTCCTTGAGCGTTTGCTTCATCCAAAGCAGTTGAGCACAGCACGATCCAGCAGCAATGTATTCAGCTTCCGCAGTAGATAGTGATACGCAGTTCTGTTTCTTCGAGGACCAACAGACCAAAGATCGTCCGAGGAAATGACAAGTGCCGGAAGTTGACTTGCGGTCCACACGATCACCAGCATAGTCAGAGTCAAAATATCCAATGAGATCAAAAACAGAGCCCTTGGGGTACCATAATCCTAGTGTTGGTGTGTGAGCTAGATATCGAAGAATATGCTTCACAGCCTTATGGTGTGATTCCTTCGGTGCAGCTTGAAATCGGGCACACATGCAAACACTAAGCATTATATCTGGCCTAGATGCACATAAGTACAATAAAGAACCAATCATGGAGCGGTATACCTTGTGGTCGAAGTCAATACCATTTTCATCAGTGCATAGTTGGCCTTTTGTGGGCATAGGAATTTTGACGCCTTTGCAATCTTGCATGCCGAATTTCCTCGGTACATCTTTGAGGTATTTCTCCTAAGATATGAATATGCCATTGCGCTGTTGACGAATTTGAAGACCTAAAAAGAATTTCAACTCTCCCATCATAGACATTTGATATTCTTCACTCATCATATAGGCAAATTCATCACTATAACATTGGTCAGTACAACCAAAGATAATATCACCAACATATATTTGGCACACAAACAGTTCACCATCATAAGATTTAGTAAAGAGAGTAGGGTCAAGTGAACCGGGTGTGAAGCCATTCTTCACGAAGAATTCCTTCAATGTATCATACCACGCCCGAGGGGCTTGATTGAGGCCATAGAGGGCCTTATTCAGTTTGAAGACTTTGTCGGGATTCTTTGGATCTTCAAAACCTGGGGGTTGAGCAACATATACTTCTTCCTCAAGCTTACCATTGAGGAATGCACTTTTCACATCCATTTGATATAAGATGATATCATGATGGTTAGCATAAGCAAGTAATATGCGAATAGCCTCAAGTCTAGCAACAGGTGCAAAAGTTTCATCGAAATCAATTCCTTCAACCTGTGTGTAGCCTTGAGCTACCAGTCGTGCCTTATTCCTTACCACAAGGCCATTTTCATCTTGCTTGTTGCGGTAGATCCACTTTGTGCCAATGATATTATGCTTGTGAGGATCTGGGCGTTTGACCAGTTCCTAGACATTGTTGAGCTCGAACTGATGTAATTCTTCTTGCATAGCCTGAATCCACTCCGGCTCCAAAAATGCTTCATCTACCTTAGTGGGCTCTGTGATAGAGACAAAAGCATAGTGCCCACAAAAGTTAGATAAATGTGAAGCTTTTGAGCGTGTGAGAGGACCTGGCGCTTCAATGTCATCAATGATCTTGTCAACTTGTACTTCTTTTGCTACGCGAGGATGAGCTGGTTGACGTCGAGGTATTTGATCATTTTCCTCAGCACCATGGTCTTCAGGTGCAACAGCTCGGTGTTCTTCGCGTACTGGAATGAATTCTTCAGCTAATTCTTCAGTAGGAATGACATAAGGTAGGTGCTCTCTTTGCGAGCCATTAGTTTCATCGAACCGCACATCTACAATTTCAACAATCATGTGAAGGACAATGTTGAAGACTCTGTAGGTGTGAGAGTCCTTTCCGTAACCAAGCATAAAACCTTCATGTGCTTTCGGTGCAAATTTAGAATTGTGGTGAGGATCTCTAATCCAACATCTAGCACCGAAGACTTTGAAATAACTCACATTGGGTTTCTTGTCAGCGACGAGTTCATAGGCCGTCTTCTTGAAGAATTTGTGAAGATATACTCTGTTGATGATGTGGCATGCAGTATCAATTGCATCAATCCAAAAACGATCTGGCGTTTTGTATTCATCAAGCATAGTGCGAGCCATTTCAACAAGAGTTCTGTTCTTGCGCTCCACGACGCCATTTTGCTGAGGAGTATAAGGAGCAGATAATTCATGAGTAATACCAAGTTCATCAAGATAGTCATCAAGACCGGAATTCTTGAACTCAGTTCCATTGTCACTTCTGATGTGCTTGATCTTCACACCAAAGTTGGTTGAAGCCCTCGAGGAAAATCGTTTGAAGACTTCCTGCACTTCATGTTTGTAAGTAACACTGTGTACCCATGTATATCGAGAGTAATCATCAACAATAACAAAACCATATAGAGAAGCAGCATTAGTGACTGCTAAGTAATGATTAGGTCCAAAGAGGTCCATGTGAAGCAATTCGAATGGACGAGTAGTGGTCATGATAGTCTTCGCTGGATGCTTGGCCTTGGTCATTTTTCTAGCTTCACAGGCTCCGCATAAGTGATCCTTGAGGAATTTGACATTCTCAATGCCAATGACATGCTTCTTCTTCGCAAGCGTGTGCAAATTCCTCATGCCTGCGTGACCAAGTCGTCGATGCCATAGCCAGCCTTCTGAAGCTTTTGCAAGTAGGCACACGGCTAGTTGTGGTCCTGTAGAGAAATCAACAATATACAAATCTCCTCTCCTAAAGCCTTCGAAGACTTTGGAATTGTCAGCTTCCATAATCACAACACAGCGATACTTGCCAAAGACAACAACCATGTCAAGATCACAAAGCATTGAGACTGACATGAGGTTGTATCCCAAGGACTCAACAAGCATGACTTTGTCCATGTGTTTATCCTTAGAGATCGCAACCTTACCAAGACCCAATACCTGACTTTTGCCTTTGTCAGCAAAGAAGATATGCTTCAGATGTGACGGTGATAAAGGAGCATCCATCAAGAGATTCTTGTCACCAGTCATGTGATTTGTACATCCACTATCGAGGACCCATTCAGTGGTTTTGGGTTGATCATCCTGCAGATGAATTAGTGTAACTTACAATCTCATATGCTTCGTCAGTGAAGAATATGATATTAAGTTCATCAGATGAATTTCATCAAGCAGTAAACAGATATAGCAGTATGAGGACGTGTGAAATGAAAGTTCATTTCATCATGGTTAGCCTGCGTCCTTTCAGGCATTTTTGTCAGGTCCCCAGCAAATTCTTCAGACGTTAAGGCACGTCTGGAGACCTGACCCTGCAGAAGAGATTAGTTCTTTTTCTTCACCACCCACATCTGAAGGGGTGGCAAAGAGTTCATCACTCTGCGAGCACCATACGAGAATGGTGGCATAGAAGCCAAACCATTTCGTTTCACATAAGAGGGGTTAGGGTAAGCATATGAGTAAGCAGAGAAATTCTTCGAGGACTTATGAACATAATGATTTGAAGAATAATGTGCATATTCGTAGCCCTTAGCTCTACCCTGCGAAACAGAGTTGTTAGCACGATGATAGTCATATGAGGACTTTGATCCATTTGAGGAATTTGATCCACGTGAGGAATTTGGTCCATATGAGGACTTGGATCCATATGAAGAATTAGGTCCATATGAAGAGTTTGTTCTGGGGTTCCCATTCTTCACAGGTGGTGTCATGAGGACATTCACCTGAAGACTTTCAACATAACTTTTGGGAACCCAGATTTCTTCATAGGGGAACCGTTCCTGCAGTTAGTCCCAACATATCTAGCAAATACTTCACCATTCTGATTTTTGAACAGTTTATAGTTGGAGTCAAATGACTCATCAGAAGAATGAGGAGATTCACATGTAAAGCCAGATAACATGGATGGATCAACTGGAGGTCCCTTTGCAGCAACCCATGAGGTTTTGGGGTACTGCTCAGGCTTCCAATATGTTCCATCAGCATTAAGTTTCCTCTCAAAGGCAATACCCTCTTTCCTAGGGTTTCCGTTGAGGATCTGCTTTTGAGCACATCACAAAGAATCTGATGCCCTTTGAGGCTTTTGTACATGCCTGTCGTGTACAGTTCCTTCAGCCCTGCATCGTCAGTGATACTAGCAGTGTCCTCAGATGAGGAATTAGTGATGGCAGAGGCAGGTGAAGAATTTGTAATAGTTGAAGTATTTGAACATTCAGGTGAAGAATTGGCAGATTCACGTTCAATGCACTTTAAGCATGGAGGAACAAATTCTTCCTGAGAAGTGCTGATTTGTTGAGCAAGTAATGAATCATGCTCCTTTTGAAGATCTTCATAACTCACTCTTAGCTTCTCAAGATCTTGCTTTCTTTGAAGAAATTCATAAGAAAGTTTCTCATGATCAGATAAGAGAGTGTTATGATGACTTTGAAGATTATCAAACCTAGACTGAAGTCTCTGAAGATTTTCAGTCAGGGCTTTAGTGCGATCCATTTCTTCACCCAACATATCATCACTTTTGTCTAGCATGTTTTGAACCTTTTCCAAGGCATGTTGTTGTTTG
This sequence comes from Triticum aestivum, assembly GCF_018294505.1. Lineage (NCBI taxonomy): Eukaryota > Viridiplantae > Streptophyta > Magnoliopsida > Poales > Poaceae > Triticum > Triticum aestivum. Next base: position 393,134,579 of record NC_057804.1, on the reverse strand, counting down.
GTGGCAATGCAAACAAGTTTGGTATAGCTAGGTTCAATATCATCATCAGATTCATCATCATCAGATTCACAGTCACTAAATTCAGATGAGGAACATTCGGTTACCTCGACACCCTTTGCCATGAGACATGATGCAGAAGATGATGATTCTGGTTCGAAAGTCATCGTTTTGAGAGATTCCTTGAAGTCCTCAAACCAAGGATCATGACGGGTTCGATGACCTTCATAGACGTCGGAGATTCGGTCCCAGATAAGCTTTGCATTGCAAAGATGCATAATGAGCCTGAATTGGTCTTTGGATAGACAAGAACAAATGATGTCCTTCGCCATGCAGTCAAGTCGAGTGTATTTGTGAATATCATCTGCGTTCACCGACTTGCATAGATCAGTAAGACCAATCTCAGTGACGGTCCACAGCTTGCTGTCCCTTGCCATGAGGCGCTTCCTCATCATGGCCTTCCACTTGGGATAATCATGGCCGTCAAAGATAGGGCATGTCACTTTCTTCATACCTGCTGTCGACATAACTAAACTCCAGGTGGTTAAACCAAAATCACACAGAACAAGGGAGTACCTTGCTCTGATACCAATTGAAAGTGTGTTATGTCGACTAGAGGGGGGTGAATAGGCGATTTTTATGAATTCTTCACTGAGGAATTTGCCGCTGAGGAAATTCCTTAGCGAAGAACTATTAGCAGCGGAATAAGTAATCAGAAGTAAGCATATCAGATTACAAGCATGGTCATCATGATGAAGTGAGGACTAGCACAGAGTACAGAAAGCGTAATCACAGGATAACACAAGATGAAGACAAACAGACTGAAGAAATTGAACTGAGGAAATTGAGAAAGTCTTCAGTCAAAGTCTTCAGACACAGATATGAACAAACACTCAACACAGTAATGAGGAAATGAAAAGGTTGAGGAAATAGAACCAGTAGGTTGGTGAAGACAATGATTTGGTAGACCAGTTCCAACTGATGTCTCAGTTGTACGTCTGGTTGGAGCGGCTGAGTATTTAAACTCGAGGACACGCAGTCCCGGACACCCAGTCTCTGAGCACGCAGCTCAGGACACCCAGTCCTCGCCGTATTCTCCTTGAACTAAGATCACACAGATCCCATCCAATCACTCGTGGTAAGTCTTCAGGCGACTTCCAAACCTTCACAGACTTGGTCACTCGGCGATCCACAATTCCTCTTGGATGCTCTAGACTTTGACGCCTAACCATCTGGAAGAAGCACAGTCTTCAAAGGTAACAAGCGTCGGATCCACACAGGATTAGATTCTTCAGTGATGCTCAATCACTTTGGGGTTTGTAGGTGTTTGGGTTTGGGATTTTCCTCACTTGATGATTTTCGCTCAAAGTCCTCGGAGGATGGGTTGCTCTCAAATGACAAGTGTCAAGTTCTCTCGGAGCAGCCAACCAGCTAGTGGTTGTAGGGGGCGGCTATTTATAGCCTAGGGAGCAGCCCAACATGATAAGACATAAATGCCCTTCAATGATATGACCGTTAGGTGGATAAGATATTTTGGGACAGCTGGCGCACAGCACAGCAACGGTCGGAAATTTGACTCTCAAATTCCTCAGGGCTATCACGTTCCTCACTGTGTAGTTAATTCGCACTGGCGAATTCCTAACTCCTCAGTCAGAACAAATTCATCAGTGACCAGAAGAACTTCGTCTCTGTCACTGAAGAAAGTGGCTGAACTATATGAGATTTCCAAAGGCTTCACTCGAAGGGATTGGTAGGTGTAGGATTTTGAGTTGAGCATCACATGGAAATTTTTCCTTAGTATTTCCTCGACCCTCTTTAACAGTATGGTGTTTCCTATGACTCAAGAAAGAGAAAATGAAACTACGAAAACAAAAGTCTTCATGCTTCATGTTCCTTAAATGAATATCAAGTCTTCAAGGTCACACCAATTTCTTCACTTTCAAAGTCTTCAGAAAGTCTTCAAAATATCAAAGTCTTCAGTTGAAGAACTTCATTTTTAGGGGTCGACTTTCTCTGTAAATATCAAACTCCTCATAGACTTATAGACCTGTGTACACTCACAAGCGCATTAGTCCCTTAACCTATAAGTCTTCAATACACCAAAATCACTAAGGGGCACTAGATGCACTTACAGACCCCATTAGGGGTGCTGCTCCTTTGCGTGTTACATTCCTGGTCCTGTTCAGCATCTGTAATTATCAGGAAATTACAGTTGCTGACTTCAAAAACTTTGAGGGTGGTGATCTTTTTAGAAGAAACCTTCACCCGCCCCTTCTGGATCAGTGGAACGATCTAGTTAAGGTGGTTAACTCTTGGTGTTTATCCGATGAGACGGATTGTATTCGCTGGAGATTAGGGTAGAAAGGTAAATTCTCGACCAAATCGGTCTATACCTATTTGGAGAGAACACTGGCAGGGTGTGATTTCAGATGGATATGGAAAGCAAAAATCCCTCTTAAGATTCAGATTTTTCTCTGGCAACTGTTCCAAGATGCGGTTTTAACTCGAGATGTCATGAAAAGGCGGAAATGGGCAGGAAATCCTAAATGCTCGTTCTGCAATGAGGTGGAAACCTCACAACATCTTTTCTTTACTTGTCCTGTGGCCCGGGTGGTCTGGAGGACAGTTGGCTGTGTGTTTGGCACATCGTTGTGTCCAAATAACCTTTGGCAGTACTTCTCCTGGTGTTATATTTTCCTACCTGATGGGGCTAAATTTTATAGATTTGGTTTGGCAGCTATGTGCTGGGCGATTTGGATCAGTCGCAATCAGGCTGCCTTTGAGCACAAATCTCTTAAAAGTCCTTTTAATGCGGTGTATGCTGCTTGTGGCTTTTTGACATACTGGGCAGGTTTGATGGCTGGCGAGGAACGGGAGTCCATGGAGCGTGGAGCCAAGATGCTGAGGTCGAATGCATCGATGATGATGAGGATTTGTGCGCCTCCGTCAATGATGAACTGATGCTACTCCACCATCTACGAAGCTCCAACGCTATGTCTGTCTAGTTTGGTTTTATATCACTCCTGCGCGAGTTGCTTTTGCTCCCCTGTGTGTTAGCCTACGGGCATGGTGGTGTTGGACTTTTATGGTTCCTGCTGGAGATTGCCTTGATTTGGTTAGGTCTAGAGGTTTGCGTGATGCTAGGTGTCACTGGGTTTTTGCCCCACGATGAGCTGCTCGATGACGAGTGCTCATAGTGGGTTTCCCAGTGGTGCTTTGATCTCGCCTTACCCCTTTCTAGTTTCCTTATGTTGTAGCCGTTATGTTGGGTCTGTGTTCGGTGAACTTTATATTTCCGTTATGCTTTTAATGGAAAGGGGTTATGGCACGGGTCAAAAAAAAAGATTGACCCCCTCCCGATGAGAGGATCGTTGATGATGACAATGGTGATGATTTTCCCCTCCCGGAGGGAAGTTTCCCCGGTAGAACAGCTCCGTCGGAGCCCTAGATTGGTTCCGCCAAGTTTTCGCCTCGTGGCGGCGGAGTTTCATCCCTTAAGCTTGCTTATGATTTTTTCCTGTGTAAAAGACTTCATATAGCAGAAGATGGGCACCGGATGGCTGCCAGGTGGCCCACGAGGTAGGGGGGCGCGCCCTGTAAGGGTGGGCGCGCCCCCACCCTCGTGGACGGTGGGTGCCCCCCTCAGGTATTTCTTCTGCTGAATAATTATCAGTAATTCCAAAAATGACTTTCGTGAAGTTTTAGGACTTTTGGAGCTGTGCAGAATAGGTTTCCAATATTTGCTCCATTTCTAGCCTAGAACCCCAGCTGTCGGCATTCTCCCTCTTCTTGTTAAACCTTGTAAAACAAGAGAGAATAGCCATAAGTATTGTGACATAACGTGTAATAACAGCCCATAATGCAGTAAATATCGATATAAAAGCATGATGCAAAATGGACGTATCAACTCCCCCAAGCTTAGACCTCGCTTGTCCTCAAGCGGAAGCCGATATCGAAAAATATGTCCACATGTTTAGAGATAGGGGTGTCGATAAAAATAAAATACAGACATGAGGGCATCATGATCATTCTTATAACAACAACATATATATATATATATATTTTGTCATATGATTTCTTATGCTCAAGTAACAATCTATTCACAATGTCAAGTATGATTCAGAAACTTCATTGAGAACTAACAAACTATAAGCTCAGTCATTGAAGCAATTGCAATTTATCATAACATTGGAAAGAGTTAAGAATAGAGCTTTTCAGCATGTCCACATACTCAACTATCATTTAGTCTTCCACAATTGCTAACACTCATGCCATACTTATGGTTATGGAGTTTTAATCGGACACAGAGAAAGATAGGGGCTTATAGTGTTGCCTCCCAACCTTTTACCTCAAGGGTAATGTCAACAATAATAGTTCATGCTAACTTACATCCAATTGGATATATATATCAGGATCATTCCAACACGAGGTGCTTGCGAAAGGATAAAATAAAAAGGGAAAGGTGAAGATCACCTTGACTCTTGCATAATGTAAAAGACATAAAGTAAAAGACAGGCCCTTCGCAGAGGGAAGCAGAGGTTGTCATGTGCTTTTATGGTTGGATGCACAAAATCTTAATGCAAAAGAACGTCACTTTATATTGCCACTTGTGATATGAACCTTTATTATGCAGTCCGTCGCTTTTATTACTTCCATATCACACGATCATATAAAGCTTATTTTCTCCGCACTAATAAGTCATACATATTTAAAGAGCAATTTTTATTGCTTGCAACATGACAACTTACTTGAAGGATCTTACTCAATCCATAGGTAGGTATGGTGGACTTTCATGCCAAAACTGGGTTTAAGGATATTTGGAAGCACAAGTAGTATATCTACTTGGTGCAAGGAATTTGGCTAGCATGAGGGGGAAAGGCAAGCTCAACATGTTTGAATGATCCATGAATATATAATTTAACTGAGATGTGAGAAAACATAACCCATTACGTTGTCTTCCTTGTCCAACATCAACTCTTTAACATGTCATACTTTAATGAGTGCTCACAATCATAAAAATGTCCAAGATAGTATATTTATATGTGAAAAACTCTCTTTCTTTATTACTTCCTATTAATTGCAACGATGACCAAAACTATGTTTGTCAACTGTCAACAACTTTTAGGCCTCATACTCTTTATGTGTGAAGTCATTACTATCCATAAGATCAATATGGCCTCTTTTATTTCTTTTTACTCTTTTATGCACTTAAGATCATAGTAAGATAGCAAAGCCCTTGATTCAACACTAATCTTTATTATATATAGCTCACGGACTCGATTACATAGAGGGATCCCAAAGCAAAACTCAAAACTAGTTCATACTAAAACTTTATTCTACTAGATCAAGATATTACCAAAAGGATCGAACTAAGTAAAACGGTAAAAGATAGGAGTGTGATGGTGATACGATTCCGGGGCACCTCCCCCAAGCATGGCAGTTGCCAAGGGGAGTGCCCATACCCATGTGATTATGTCCTCGGAGGTGGTGAAGAAGGAGTTATTGATGACGTAGGCTTCTTCCTCAGTGGTCCAGCCACAATGATCCAAGTCCCCATAGACCTTATGGCCTGAAAGGTAAGCAACCACATAGCCTTCTCCCTCTGAATCCTGGGATGACATATTGCTCTAATCTGCGGCAGAAACAACTCGAAACAAAGAATGAGGATTTTTTGCATGATACGGTGGTCAAAACCTTCGGGAGATTATAATGAATTTTTACCGACCAAAAGAAGTATCGTGCAAGAAAACGGAGTCCGAAGAGCACACGAGGTGCCCATGAGGCAGGGGGCGCGCCCAGTAAGGTAGGGCGCGCCCTCCACCCTCGTGGACGCCTCATGTCCTTCTCGGACTACCTCTTATTTTCCTATTTTCTTAAATATTCCAAAACGGAGAAAAATTAATATTAGAACTGTTTTGGAGTCGCTTTACTTACCGTACCACATACCTATTCCTTTTCGGAGTCTGAAACATTCTGGAAAGTGTCTCTTATGTATTCCTCCAGGGTTACGGTTTCAATAATATTAGTTTCAACATTTATGGGATTACCTGAGATATAATGTGTGATTCTTTCACCGTTCACCACCCTCGGACTTGTGTCTTCAAAGTTGTTGATTTTTATGGCACCGGAATGATAGACCTCCTCGATAACGTAAGGACCTTCCCGTTTAGAGAGAAGTTTTCCTGCAAAAAATCTTAAACGAGTGTTGAATAGTAACACATAATCACCTACGTTAAACTCACGCTTTTGTATCCTTTTGTCATGCCATCTTTTAACTTTTTCTTTAAACAGCTTGGCATTTTCATAGGCTTGGGTTCTCCATTCATCAAGTGAGCTAATGTCAAATAACCTCTTCTCACTAGCAAGTTTCAAATAATAATTGAGCTCTTTAATGGCCCAATATGCCTTATGTTCAAGTTGGAAAGGTAAGTGACATGCTTTTCCATAAACTATTTTATATGGGGACATACCCATAGGATTCTTAGACGCAGTTCTATAAGCCCATAATGCATCATCAAGTTTCTTGGACCAATTCTTTCTAGATCTATTAACAGTATTTTGCAAAATTAATTTGAGCTCTCTATTACTGAACTCTACTTGACCACTAGACTGTGGGTGGTATGGAGATGCAATTCTATGATTAACATCATAGTTAGCAAGCATTTTACGAAAAGCACCATGAATAAAATGTGAACCACCATCAGTCATTAAGTATCTAGGGACTCCAAACCTCGGAAAAATAACTTCTTTGAGCATCTTAATAGAGGTGTTATGATCAGCACTACTAGTTGGAATAGCTTCTACCCACTTAGTAACGTAATCGACAACAACAAAAATATGTGTATATCCATTAGAGGCAGGAAACGGTACCATATAATCAAAGCCCCAAACATGAAATGGTTCAATAACAAGAGAATAATTCATAGGCATTTCTTGACGTCTACTAATATTACCAATTCTCTGACATTCATCACAAGACAAGACAAACTTACGGGCATCCTTGAAGACAGTAGGCCAATAAAAACCGGATTGCAATACCTTATGTGCAGTTCTATCTCCAGCATGGTGTCCTCCATATGCCTCGGAGTGACAGTTGCGTAAGATCTGTTCCTGTTCATGCTCAGGTACACAACGTCTAATAACAACATCTACTCCTTCTTTATAAAGGTGTGGGTCATCCCAGAAGTAATGTCTTAAATCATAAAAGAACTTTTTCTTTTGCTGATATGTGAAACTAGGTGGTATAAATTTATCAACAATATAATTAGCATAATCAGCATATCATGGAGCAGTACGAGAGGCATTTATGACGGCTAATTGTTCATCGGGAAAGCTATCATCAATAGGTAGTGGGTCATCAAGAACATTCTCTAACCTAGACAAGTTGTTTGCAACGGGGTTCTCAGCCCCCTTTCTATCAATAATATGCAAATCAAATTCTTGTAGCAAGAGAACCCATCTAATAAGTCTAGGTTTAGCATTTTTCTTTTCCATAAGATATTTAATAGTAGCATGATCAGTGTGAATAGTTACTTTATAATCAACAATATATGGTCTGAACTTATCACATGCAAATACAACTGCTAAGAATTCTTTTTCAGTAGTAGCATAATTTCTCTGTGCAGTGTCTAGAGTTTTACTAGCATATTCAATAACATTTAGTTTCTTATCAACTCTTTTCCCCAGAATAGCACCTACAACATAATCGCTAGCATCACACATAATTTCAAAGGGTAAATTCCAATCAGGTGGCTGAACAATAGGTGCAGAATTCAAAGTTTTCTTAAGTATTTCAAATGCTTCTACACAATCATCACCGAAGACAAAAGGAATATCTTTTTGTAATAGATTAGTCAGAGACCTAGAAATTTTAGAGAAGTCCTTAACCAACCACCTATAAAAACCGGCATGACCAAGGAAACTTCTTATACCTTTAATGTCCTTGGGACATGGCATCTTTTAAATAGCATCAACTTTAGCTTTATCAACTTCAATACCTCTTTCAGAAATTTTATGCCCCAAGACAATGCCTTCATTAACCATAAAGTGGCACTTCTCCCAATTCAAAACAAGACTAGTATCTTCGCATCTCTGCAAAACTCGATCAAGGTTGCTCAAGCAATCATCAAAAGAGGATCCATAAACGGAGAAATCATCCATGAATACCTCACAAATCTTATCACAAAAGTCAGAGAATATAGCCATCATGCATCTTTGGAAGGTAGCAGGTGCATTACATAAACCAAAAGGCATACGTCTATAAGCAAAAGTACCGAAAGGGCAAGTAAAAGTAGTCTTTGCTTGATCGTCCGCTGACACATGTATTTGAGAGAAACCAGAATAACCATCTAGAAAGCAGAAATGTGTATGTATGGATAGTCTCTCTAGAATTTGATCAATAAAAGGTAAAGGGTAATGATCTTTTTTAGTAGCCTTATTTAATTTACGAAAATCAATTACCATCCTATAACCTGTAATAATTATTTGCAGGGTCAATTCATCTTTATCATTAGGAACGACAGTAATACCTCCCTTCTTAGGGACACAATGGACATGATTTACCCACTGACTATCAGCAACGGGATAAATTATACATGCCTCAAGGAGCTTTAGTATTTCCTTTCTTACCACTTCTTTCATCTTAGTATTTAACCATCGTTGATGATCTCTAACTGGTTTAGCATCTTCTTCCAAGTTTATTTTGTGTTGGCATAGAGTGGGACTAATGCCCTTAAGATCATCTAGAGTATATCCAATAGCAGCAAGGTGCTTCTTCAGAGTTTTCAATAATCTTTCCTCTTCCTGCTCTGAAAGGTTAGCACTAATAATAACATGATATATCTTCTTTTCATCAAGATAAGCGTATTTAAGAGTATCAGGTAATGGTTTAAGCTCAAACACGGGATCACCCTTGGGTGGAGGAGGATCCCCTAGGATTTCAACAGGCAAGTTGTGTTTCAAAATAGGACCTGTTTAAAGAATACTTAATCTATTTCACTTCTTTCATTCATAAACATATCATTTTCATGGTCTAGCAAATATTGTTCTATTGGATCAGTAGAAAGCACGGCAGTAGAAGCAAGACCAATAATTTCATCCTTACTAGGCAATTCTTTATCATGGGGTTGTCTACGAAATTTAGCAAAATTAAACTCATGTTTCATATCCCCCAAGCCAATTGTAACAACATCCTTTTCACAATCAATCTTAGCATTAATAGTATTCAAGAAGGGTCTACCAAATATAATGGGACAAAAGCTATCTTGCGGGGAACCAACAACAACAAAATCAGTAGGATATTTAACTTTCCCACACAAGACTTCAACATCTCTAACAATCCCAATTGGTGAAATAGTATCTCTATTGGCAAGTTTAATTGTAACATCAATTTCTTCTACCTCAGCAGGTGCAATATCATGCATAATTTCTTCATATAAGGAAAATGTATTGCACTAGCACTAGCACCCATATCACATAAGCCATGATAACAATGATCTCCTATTTTAACAGAAATAACAGGCATGCCTACAATAGGTCTATGTATCTTAGCATCGGGTCTAGCAATATTAGCAGCTTCATCACAGAAGTAAATAATATGCCCATCAATATTATCAGCCAAGAGATCTTTAACCATAGCAATACTAGGTTCAACTTTAATTTGCTCAGGTGGTGTATATGTTCTAGTATTACTTTTACGAACCACGGTTGAAGCTTTAGCATGATCCTTTATCCTAACAGGGAAAGGTGGTTTCTCAACATAAGTAGTAGGAACAATAGGATCATTATAAGTGATAGTCTTTTCTTCAACTGTAATAGGTGTAACTACTTTTACTTCAGTAGGAGGATTATATTTAAACCACTTCTCCTTGGTGAGATCAACGTGAGTAGCAAATGATTCACAGAAAGACGCTACTATCTCAGAGTCATGTCCATATTTAGTGCTAAATCCATGAAAAGCATCAGTACCCATAAAATACTTAACACAATCAAACTTAGGTGTCATACCTGACTCCTTACCATCGTCGGAATCCCAATCTTCAGAGTTGCATTTAATTCTTTCCAATAAATCCTACTTGAATTCAATAGTCTTCATCATATAAGAACCGACACAAGAAGTATCGAGCATGGTGCGATCATTGGGAGAAAGCCGAGCATAAATTTTTTGAATAATCATTTTCTTGAGAGCTCATGATTGGGCCATGAATATAACATTGACTTAAGCCTCCCCCAAGCTTGAGCGATGCTTTCTCCTTCGCCAGGCCAAAAATTATATATACAATTACGATCACGATGAACAAGATGCATAGGATAAAACTTTTGGTGAAATTCCAATTTCAATCGTTTATAGTCCCAAGATCCCATATCATCACATAGCCTATACCATGTCAATGCATCACATAGGGAAGACCTTCTTCTTAACAACATCATCGGGCATACCTGCAAGCTTAAATAATCCACAAACTTCATCCACATAGATAAGGTGTAAGTTGGGATGCAATGTTCCATCTCCTGCAAAGGGATTAGCTAGCAGTTTCTCTACCATACCCAAAGGAATTTCAAAGTAAACATTTTCAGTAGGTTCAGTAGGTTGAGGAGCAACTCTTTGCTCTACTGGTCGGGGTGAAGATACCCCGAACAAGCCCCTCAAAGGATTAGTTTCCATAGTAACAAGTGACAATAAATTTCAGCACACTATATAAATGTTTCCTTACCAAGTTCCACTCACCAAAGGCGCTTCACTCCCTGGCAACGGCGCCAGAAAAGAGTCTTGATGACCCACAAGTGTAGGGGATCTATCGTAGTCCTTTCGAAAAGTTAGAGTGTCGAACCCAACGAGGAGCGGAAGGAAATGACAAGCGGTTTTCAGTAAGATATTCTCTGCAAGCACTGAAATTGTAGGTAACAGATAGTTTTGTGATAAGATAATTTGTAATGGGTAACAAGCAATGAAAGTAAATGAAGTGAAGCAAGGTGGATCAATCACTTTTGTAGCAAAGGACAAGCCTGGACAAGTTCTTATAATGAGAAAAGCGCTCCTGAGCACACATGGGAATTATCGTCAAGCTAGTTTTCATCACGCTCATATGATTCACATTCTTTACTTTGATAATTTGATATGTGGGTGGACCGGTGCTTGGGTACTGCCCTTTCTTGGACAAGCATCCCACTTACGATTAACCCCTATTGCAAGCATCCACAACTACAAAAGAAGTATTAAGGTAAACCTAACCATAGCATGAAACATGTGGATCCAAATCAGCCCATTACGAAGCAACGCATAAACTAGGGTTTAAGCTTCTGTGTAGCGACCTGACCCAAAATCGGTCAAATCTCTGTGTCTGTACCATCCCAAGATCATGCTGGTACTCACAGTACATCGATAAAGTGATCAAAGTTCAATCACACCTGAATTTTATTACACGATTCTCATATAGAGTCTTTATTACAAGGGAATAAATTCGGCTCAAGGGCAACTCATGAGAAATAACTACTAATGCTGCGGAAGCGTCGAAGGTAAAGCGAGTCCATCCGACTCCAAAGGGCAATCGCCAAGCGCGGAGCGTAGCCTCACTCCTGATCGGAATATACCTCTGCAACATAAGACGTTGCAGCCATGTAGGTCAGCTTTTGGAATAAGCTGGTAAGTCATGAAGAATAACAATAATAAAGTTACTACACTATATGCATTTTGACTGTGGAGCTCTAAGTTTCATCATTTTGCGCAAAGCCAATTTTATCCTACTACAGTGGACTTGTTTGCAAATTACTACAAATTGTTGGTAGTTATTGAGATGGTTCCGCCAACCAATATCTCGTTCCCAAATTATTAAGTCGTAAACCCCTCAAATTAATTCATTAGTTTCAGTGTTGAGAATTCCGAATACTTCCAAGTTCCAGAGGCTCATCCGTAACCGGGGACACGGCTAATCGATTAGATCTTTAAACTCTGCAGAGGTTTGCGCACTTTCCCCGCAAGAATCATTCCCTCCTTTTAAAGTCTTCGCACTTCATGGTGTTTGAAGACGGCACGAATGAAACAGGGTCTTCCGAAGAGTTCTTCTGGCTACTGCCGGTACCCATCCAATCCTACCGTTCTTCTACATCTCGTAGTACCGTCCAGCCAGCGTCACTACTAGGGTCAACCCAGCCAGAGCCCATAATGGCTTGCGGCTGCACAGGTAAGCTTCCGGTCATGGGGCATCCATCCTTCTCTTCGTGGCTGGGTGAAGCTTTCCGCAGGATATCATGGCGCTTCTCCATGCATCCCGGCCACCACTGGGTGCTCCAGGGTGCCCGTCAACCGTCCTCCACCCAGTAGTGATTTTCCGAAGTCCTTCTTGATCATTGTAGTTCATGGGGTTGTCATCATCATTGACTCTCACATATTGCTTATGAATTTCACTCAACCCAAAACCCGTCTACGAGCATAGCAAAATAAACTACTTCGTCCCGGGGTCATGGTAACAAGGGGATTGGTTCATCCTACCACATGATACTACTCAAGTTTAATGACTTCAAGATTTCACTACTGCATGCGTGGTGGGGTGGTGACAATTCTAATGCACAAAAACATAGGTATAGAAATAACATGATCAAGACTTGCCTTGCTGATGATCCTCGTAAGTTAAAGAGTCGTAGTAGCAAGCTTCGCACTCCGGAAACTCTACCGAGACAAACAATGAACACAATAAGCAAAACAATAGGATCACATAACACAACATAACAAAAGTAACCTAACACAACAAAGCAACCAAAACCAAATCCAAAGGAAAACTCAAAGAAAAATCACTCAAAGTTTCCCTACTTCAAACCATAGCAAAAAAAAAAAATAGTTTTTATATAATAAAAATTCCTTAATATAACCAAATCATGGTTTTAAGTTAACTTAACAAAAAAGG
>NC_057804.1:393120844-393121673 GCF_018294505.1 Triticum aestivum | reverse complement strand
GAAACTAACCTAGAATAACTAATCACAAGTTAAAAATAAATTAATTTACTAATTAATTTAATAGGAAAACAGGAACTAGTTAATTAATTAGGATTAATAAGATTCTGCTTTAAACTAATTATTTATTAATCCTAAAATACCAAAGTTAATTTCTAGGGTTTGGCAATGACAAAATAAAGTTGGGTCAAAAGGAATCATGCAAAAATAATTTTTTTAACTAAAGTTATAGCAGATTTACTATTCTGACTAAAACTAAAATAAAGCCATTTTAATTATTTTTAACATAGATAAATATATATTCTACAGAAACTATAGAAAATTTGCAATCCAACAAAAAAAGAATCATCTAAAAATATTAAACAGAATAAAAGATATACATTTTTGAAAACAGAAACTATTCGACTAAAACAGAAAATTCAAACTAAAAAGAAAAAGGCCTAATGGGCCTATACTGTGCACTAGGCGTAACTTAGTCTAAACGGGCCTAGGTTTAAACTAAACGAACCGGCCTAAAAATAGAAACCTAAACTAAAACTAAACCGATCGGAACCGGCCGGTTTTATGAATAAAACCTAACCCTTCGGGGTTTCTAATCCTAGCCCTAGATCTAGGATCGGACGGGGGAGGGCGATGCCGGTGACTTACCGGACTCCGGCGACGGCGGCGGCGGCGGCGAGAGTGCGTCGGGGCGTCCGGGCGTCGGCGAGCTCCGGCGACTCGTCGGGGAGATGCGGACGAGGTCGGGGAGGGGTTCGGTGGTGTTGGGGGTGGTCGGGGAGGACTAGGGCGTCGGCGGCGAGTAAAATGGCGGCGGCGGCGGCTCGGGTTT
>NC_057804.1:393113634-393120519 GCF_018294505.1 Triticum aestivum | reverse complement strand
TTTTCTTTATATATTTTTAAATAAAACAAGAACAAAAATAAAACATTATCTATAAATATTTTATATAGGGTATATATATACCAAAATGATCAGGGGAATATTCCCTTTCATTTGAACATTTTTCCAAAGGCAAAATCCAAACTTTATAAAAATCCATTTTTTTCAAATTCAAATAAAATTCAGATTTGAATCCAAATCCTTTGGCATTGTTTCCTCTGATGTTTTTGGAGTGTCATGTTTGCTCCTCTCATACTTTTGATCAAGTATTTATCAGGCTTAGTTTTTGAAATGTTTCCCACATGCCAAAGTTTGAAATTCAAATTCAAAACTCAAAATTCTCTGAAACTTCAAATGGCATTCAATTCAAACAGGATGCATAGGATGCTTAGCTATAATTGTAAAACATTCCAAATAGGAAATTTGGGATGTTACAAACCTACCCACCTTAAGATGAATCTCGCCCTCGAGATTTGGGTTGGCTAGCAAATAGGTGCGGATGGTCTCGACGAAGATCTTCTTCGCGTTCCCAGGTGGCTTCTTCCTCGGTGTGGTGACTCCACAGCACCTTGCAAAACTTGATGACCTTGCTGCGGGTGACTCTGCTTGCAGTCTCGAGAATACGGACGGGTTTCTCCTTGTAAGTCAGATCAGTATCAAGCTGTATGGCCTCTAGGGGCACTGTGTCTCTCAACGGAACATCGGCCATGTCGGCAGGACACTTCTTCAGCTGAGAAACATGGAAGACATCATGAACTCCGGGCAATCCTTCCGGCAATTCCAACTTGTACGCAACCTCTCCACGACGTTCGAGGATTTTGTATGGGCCAATGAATCGGGGTGCTAACTTTCCTTTGACTCCAAACCTCTTGATCCCACGAAGTGGAGACACACGAAGATATGCTCGGTCTCCGACTTCGTAAGTTACCTCTTTGCGCTTACTGTCGGCATAACTCTTCTGTCGCGACTGTGCTATCTTGAGTCTGTCTCGAATCAGCTTGACTTTCTCTTCGGAATCCCTGATAAGGTCGGAACCGAAAAGTGATCGATCTCCAACACTATCCCACAGCAATGGTGTTCTGCACCTCCTTCCGTATAGAGCTTCAAAAGGGGCCATCTTCAAACTGGATTGATAACTATTGTTGTACGAGAACTCTGCGTATGGCAAATTATCATCCCAGCTAGACCCATAGTCTAGCACGCAAGCTCTCAACATGTCCTCCAGAATCTGGTTGACTCTCTCGGTCTGTCCATCTGTCTACGGATGAAAAGTTGTACTGAATTCCAGCCTTGTACCCAAAGTCTCATGCAACTGCTTCCAAAACTTTGAGGTAAACTGTGTTCCTCTATCAGACACGATTTTCCTCGGAACTCCATGCAGACATACGATCCTGGTCATGTATATCTTGGCCAACTTAGCACTGGTATAGGTAGTCTTCACGGGAATGAAGTGAGCTACCTTGGTCAAACGATCAACCACTACCCAGATGGAATCATAACCTGAACGGGTCCTGGGTAATCCTGTGATGAAATCCATACCAAGTTTCTCCCATTTCCAATCGGGAATCGGCAAAGGTTGAAGTAACCCTGCTGGCTTCTGATGTTCTGCCTTCACTCGTTGACAAACATCGCATACGGCTACATACTCGGCAATTTCCTTCTTCATACCTGTCCACCAGAAACTTTGCTTCAAATCCAGGTACATCTTGGTGTTGCCGGGGTGAATCGAGTACGGTGAATCATGAGCCTCCTGAAGAATTAGCTTCCTGAGTTCGGGATCATTGGGCACATAAATACGATCCTCAAACCATATAGTTCCGTGTTCATCCTTACGGAATCCTTTAGCTTTTCCTTCCTCCATCTTTTGCTTTATCTCATCAATTCCCTTGTCCGACTTCTGGGCTTCACGAATCCTTTCGGCCAAAGTGGACTGTACTTCCAGAGTTGCCACAAATCCTCTCAGAACTATCTCCAGTCGGAGATCTCTGAGGTCATCGACTAACTCCTGGGGTAATCCTCCTGCTGTAAGAGTATTCACATAACTCTTACGACTCAAAGCATCTGCTACAACATTAGCTTTACCGGGGTGGTAATGCAATCTCATGTCATAGTCCTTTATCAATTCTAGCCATCTCCTCTGCCTGAGATTCAATTCCTTCTGTGTGAAAATATACTTCAAGCTCTTGTGATCTGTGTAAACATCACAACGGTTTCCGATGAGGAAATGTCTCCAGGTCTTGAGTGCATGCACTACGGCTGCTAACTCCAAATCATGTGTGGCATAATTCAGCTCGTGTGGTCGTAGCTGTCTGGAGGTATAAGCTACAACTTTTCCTTCCTGCATGAGTACTCCTCCGAGTCCCTGACGAGAAGCGTCACAATATACCTGGTAATCCTTGTGTATGTCCGGCAAAATCAGTACTGGGGCTGTAACCAAACGTTTCTTCAATTCTTGAAAACTGGCTTCACAAGCCTCGGTCCAAACATACTTGGCTTCCTTCTTCAACAGCTCAGTCATGGGCTTGGCAATCTTCGAGAAATTCTCAATAAACCTCCGATAATATCCTGCGAGTCCGAGAAAACTGCGGATCTCCTTGACTATGGTGGGTGACTGCCAATCGGTGACTGATACAACCTTGGTGGGGTCAACTGCTATTCCTTCTCCTGAAATAACATGTCCGAGGAATCCGACTTCCTTCAGCCAGAATTCACATTTACTGAACTTGGCATACAACTGATGTTCTCGAAGTTTCTCCAGAACTAGACGCAAATGTTCCTTATGCTCTTCCTCGCTCTTGGAGAAAATCAGTATATCATCGATGAACACCACGACAAACTTGTCCAGATATTCCATAAATACCTTGTTCATCAAATTCATGAAGTATGCAGGAGCATTAGTCAATCCAAATGACATGACGGTATACTCATATAAACCATACCTGGTAGTGAATGCTGTTTTGGGTATATCCTTTTCACGGATCTTCAACTGATGATACCCTGATCGAAGATCGATCTTGGAGAATACCTTGGCTCCAACTAGCTGATCAAATAGATCATTAATCATCGGTAGAGGGTACTTGTTCTTGATGGTCACGACGTTCAACGAACGATAATCAACAACCATTCTCAAGGTTCCATCCTTCTTCTCTACCAAAAGAACTGGGGCTCCCCAAGGTGATGAGCTTGGCCGAATATATCCCTTCTCCAACAGCTCATTAATTTGGTTCTTGATCTCCTTCAAATCGTTCGGTGGCATCCGATAAGGTCTCTTGGATATTGGGGCTGTGCCGGGCAACAACTCAATCAGAAATTCAATGTCCCTGTCCGGTGGCATTCCCGGTAATTCCTCCGGAAACACATCGGGAAAGTCTTGCACTACTGGCACTTCCTCCTGAACAACTCCCGTGAGGGAATGCACCTGATTCTTCATCTGGCTATGCCTGGCTACATACTTGATCCTCTTCTGCTCCGGGGTGGTGAGCAGAATCGACTTGCGGGCACAGTCTATGTTCCCTTCAAACTTCGTCAACCAATCCATGCCTAGGATTACATCCAAGGTCTGGGTTTCCAACACTATGAGGTCTGCGGGAAATTTATGGTTCCCGATGTTGAGGGTTGCATGACAGCCTAAGCCTGCCATCATTTCTCCTCCTGCAGAACTGACGCGAAGGGGGCTTCTAAGGGTTTTAGTGGGCAACCCGTACTTTTCCACAACTACCCTTGATATGAATGAATGCGTTGCACCAGAATCAAAGAGTACCAATACTGAACGTGAATTCAATAAAAACTTACCAACCACAGTGTCTGGCTGATCATAGACGTCCTCCACGTCGATGTGGTTCACCTGAGCACGAGGGAACGGATTGGGCTTCTTCGCTGAGCCTCCATTGCCATTTCCATTCCTCTGCTTGGCCTCCGGGCAGTTGGTGGCGTAGTGCCCTGTCTTCTGGCACTTGAAACAGGTGATGTGGCTCAGATCCTTCGGAGCCGGGGCAGAACGATGCTGATTGCCATTGCCTGACTTGTTGTCCTGGTGACGGTTGTTCCCATTTCCTCCATGGTTATGACCTCCATGGTTATGATGGGTGTGCCCTCCTGAGTATGGTGCATAACGGGGCTTCTGCTGAGCTCCGGAGTTGTGTTTCCCCTGGCTGTACTTCTGCTTGCGGCTTTCTATCTGCTGCTGCTTGCCTTCAAGAATGGTGGCCTTGTCTACCAGCTCCTGGTAGTTGTTGAAGGTAGCCACAATGAGCTGCATGCTCAGTTCATCATTGAGTCCCTCGAGGAACTTCTCCTGCTTGGCGGCATCTGTGGCCACATCATCAGGGGCATAGCGAGCAAGCTTGCTGAATTCATCCACGTACTGTGCCACAGTACGGTTCCCCTGGCGTAAGTTGCGGAACTCACGCTTCTTCAGACTCATGGCTCCAGCTGAGACATGAGCAGTGCGGAAGGCCTGCTGGAACTGATCCCATGTGATAGCACCAATGGGATAAGTGGCGGTGTAGTTCTCCCACCAAGCTGCTATAGGTCCATCAAGTTGATGTGCGGCAAAGCGCACCTTCTCAGCATCAGTGCATCCAACGGTGACTAGCTCTCTTCCGACTTTGCGGAGCCAATCATCAGCCACAATTGGCTCAGTGCTACTAGAGAACACTGGCGGATTCAACCTCAGAAATCGAGTCAAGTTGTCCACAGTGGGTGGTGGCGGTGGATTGTTGGCGGTGTTGTTCTGATTCTGAATAAGGAGTTGCATCAGTGCATTCTGCTGCTGGAGCAGCTGGGTGAGTTCCGGCGGGAAACCAGTGTCACGTCTCGGAGGCATCTGGTGTTTTGGAGTGGATGAGAAATTAGAATAGAACAATGGTCTATGAGGAATAACACTACCCATATGAATGCACAATCATATAACACACCAATCATTTATTCATTCCATTCAAACATGGTTCAATCTCGATTACAAAAGCTCATGACTAATCGAAGGAAAAACATCGGCCTAACTGATCGTCGAAAAAAGTAAAAGATAACATGGTGGTCGACTAAAAAGTCTTCATCAGTGGCGCCTCCTCTTGGGGTTTCCTTCAGTTGTACTCCCTTCAAAATCCCGATCATTGCTCACGAGGGGTCCTTCATCTCCACTCGGATAAAGGTCCTCTCCCAAGTCCATCTTTTCCTCTATCGCGGCAAGCTTCATCTTCAGGTCGTCGACTATCTCCATGAAGTCCGTGATTTCTTCCTCATGGCCAAGGAAGTCTGCGCGTGCCTTCTCCTCCAGTTCCAGTTCGCGGAACAAAAGCTTCCGGTGTGTCTTCGAGTTACGGCGAGTCTGAATCTCTCATTTCCTGAGAAGACACTCCAAGTCCTGGATGTACGAGAGGGTGGAATCGTCCTCAATGGTACGGATGATATCTCCATTCCTTACCCTGCGAGAAACCATGGCGAGGTCTGAGTGATCGAGCTCGGCCATGTACTCCTCTCGGAGATGTCCAAGTGCTCGATAGATCGCCACGTCCCTTCCGATGATCCAGTTGAACTCGATGAACTCAAAGTTGATAGGCTCCGTGTGTCCTCCAAAGGTTCTCCCTGGGATATGCACTTCAATCCTGTAGCGGGTGTCCATCGGAAGTGCATTGGTTGGCTTCCCGGTGATCGAGGGCGGAGCTATCTTCAGCTTCTTTACCATCTGGACCAGCTTCCTACCGAAGGGCATCGTCTCATCGGGCTGGCAAAACTCCGGTAGCAAAACTGGGGTGAACTCGGCGGCCATCTAGAATGTTGCAAAGGGGAGAAGAGTCAGAATAGAACAGGGGAGAATTTACGGAATGAGAAGGATTTAAAGTAAATGGTCTCTGCTAATGGCTTTCCGATCCTAGGGGTTACGATCCTACGGTCAGCGTGTGCTCTGATACCATCTCTGTAGCGACCTGACCCAAAATCGGTCAAATCTCTGTGTCTGTACCATTCCAAGATCATGCTGGTACTCACAGTACATCGATAAAGTGATCAAAGTTCAATCACACCTGAATTTTATTACACGATTCTCATATAGAGTCTTTATTACAAGGGAATAAATTCGGCTCAAGGCCAACTCATGAGAAATAAACTACTAATGCTGCGGAAGCGTCGAAGGTAAAGCGAGTCCATCCGACTCCAAAGGGCAATCGCCAAGCGCGGAGCGTAGCCTCACTCCTGATCGGAATATACCTCTGCAACATAAGACGTTGCAGCCATGTAGGTCAGCTTTTGGAATAAGCTGGCAAGTCATGAAGAATAACAATAATAAAGTTACTACAATATATGCATTTTGGCTGTGGAGCTCTAAGTTTCATCATTTTGCGCAAAGCCAATTTTATCCTACTACAGTGGACTTGTTTGCAAATTACTACAAATTGTTGGTAGTTATTGAGATGGTTCCGCCAACCAATATCTCGTTCCCAAATTATTAAGTCGTAAACCCCTCAAATTAATTCATTAGTTTCAGTGTTGAGAATTCCGAATACTTCCAAGTTCCAGAGGCTCAAATGTCCGTAACCGGGGACACGGCTAATCGATTAGATCTTTAAACTCTGCAGAGGTTTGCGCACTTTCCCCGCAAGAATCATTCCCTCCTTTTAAAGTCTTCGCACTTCATGGTGTTTGAAGACGGGACGAATGAAACAGGGTCTTCCGAAGAGTTCTTCTGGCTACTGCCGGTACCCATCCAATCCTACCGTTCTTCTACATCTCGTAGTACCGTCCAGCCAGCGTCACTACTAGGGTCAACCCAGCCAGAGCCCATAATGGCTTGCGGCTGCACAGGTAAGCTTCCGGTCATGGGGCATCCATCCTTCTCTTCGTGGCTGGGTGAAGCTTTCCGCAGGATGTCATGGCGCTTCTCCATGCATCCCG
>NC_057804.1:393111977-393112767 GCF_018294505.1 Triticum aestivum | reverse complement strand
AATTAGGATTAATAGGATTCTGCTTTAAACTAATTATTTATTAATCCTAAAATACCAAAGTTAATTTCTAGGGTTTGGCAATGACAAAATAAAGTTGGGTCAAAAGGAATCATGCAAAAATAATTTTTTTAACTAAAGTTATAGCAGATTTACTATTCTGACTAAAACTAAAATAAAGCCATTTTAATTATTTTTAACATAGCTAAATATATATTCTACAGAAACTATAGAAAATTTGCAATCCAACAAAAAAAGAATCATCTAAAAATATTAAACAGAATAAAAGATATACATTTTTGAAAACAGAAACTATTCGGCTAAAACAGAAAATTCAAACTAAAAAGAAAAAGGCCTAATGGGCCTATACTTTGCACTAGGCGTAACTTAGTCTAAACGGGCCTAGGTTTAAACTAAACGAACCGGCCTAAAAATAGAAACCTAAACTAAAACTAAACCGATCGGAACCGGCCGGTTTTATGAATAAAACCTAACCCTTCGGGGTTTCTAATCCTAGCCCTAGATCTAGGATCGGACGGGGGAGGGCG
The DNA here is from genome assembly GCF_018294505.1 of Triticum aestivum. NCBI lineage: Eukaryota > Viridiplantae > Streptophyta > Magnoliopsida > Poales > Poaceae > Triticum > Triticum aestivum. The sequence continues at coordinate 393,112,222 of NC_057804.1, read as the reverse complement.
ATGCCGGTGACTTACCGGACTCCGGCGACGGCGGCGGCGGCGGCGAGAGTGCGTCGGGGCGTCCGGGCGTCGGCGAGCTCCGGCGACTCGTCGGGGAGATGCGGACGAGGTCGGGGAGGGGTTCGGTGGTGTTGGGGGTGGTCGGGGAGGACTAGGGCGTCGGCGGCGAGTAAAATGGCGGCGGCGGCGGCTCGGGTTTTCCGGCGAGCTCGTGAGGGAGAGGGAGAGGGGGTCCGGCGAGGCTA
>NC_057804.1:393084088-393111967 GCF_018294505.1 Triticum aestivum | reverse complement strand
TTTTCTTTATATATTTTTAAATAAAACAAGAACAAAAATAAAACATTATCTATAAATATTTTATATAGGGTATATATATACCAAAATGATCAGGGGAATATTCCCTTTCATTTGAACATTTTTCCAAAGGCAAAATCCAAACTTTATAAAAATCCATTTTTTTCAAATTCAAATAAAATTCAGATTTGAATCCAAATCCTTTGGCATTGTTTCCTCTGATGTTTTTGGAGTGTCATGTTTGCTCCTCTCATACTTTTGATCAAGTATTTATCAGGCTTAGTTTTTGAAATGTTTCCCACATGCCAAAGTTTGAAATTCAAATTCAAAACTCAAAATTCTCTGAAACTTCAAATGGCATTCAATTCAAACAGGATGCATAGGATGCTTAGCTATAATTGTAAAACATTCCAAATAGGAAATTTGGGATGTTACATTCTGGCACTCTAGCAACCCATCATCTACTTATTACTTCCCAATGCCTTCCTCTAGGCCCAAATAATGGTGAAGTGTCATGTAGTCGACGTTCACATAACAACACTAGAGGAGAGACAACATACATCTCATCAAAATATCGAACGAATACCAAATTCACATGACTACTAATAGCAAGACTTCACCCATGTCCTCAGGAACAAACGTAACTACTCACAAAGCATATTCATGTTCATGATCAGAGGAGTATTAATATGCATTAAGGATCTAAACAAATGATCTTCCATCGGATAAACCAACTAGCATCAACTACATAGAGTAATCAACACTAGTAGCAACCCACAGTTACCAATCTGAGGTTTGGGTACAAAGATTGGATACAAGAGATGAACTAGGGTTTGAGAGGAGATGGTGCTGATGAAGATGTTGATGGAGATTGACCCCCTCTAGATGAGAGGATCGTGGATGATGACGATGGTGATGATTTCCCCCTCTCGGAGGGAAGTTTCCCCGGCAGAACAGCTCCGCCGGAGCCCTAGATTGGTTCCGCCAAGGTTCTGCCTCTTGGCGGTGGAGTTTCATCCCGTAAGCTTGCTTATGATTTTTTCCAGGGTAAAAGACTTCATATAGCAGAAGATGGGCACCGGAGGGCTGCCAGGTGGCCCACGAGGCAGGGGGCGCCCCCTGTAAGGGTGGGCGCGCCCCCACCCTCGTGGACGGCGGGTGGCCCCCCTCAGGTATTTCTTCCGCTCAACACCTCCTTTTCCAGCCTAGAATCCCAGCTGCCGGCATTCTCCCTCTTCATGTTAAACCTTGTAAAATAAGAGAGAATAGCCATAAGTATTGTGACATAATGTGTAATAACAGCCCATAATGCAATAAATGTCGATATAAAAGCATGGTGCAAAATGGACGTATCATAGCCCCCCTATGCCCATCTTCTGGCATATAAAGTAGAACTAGCTATTTCAGTACGTGGTTGGCAACAATTGGGGAAAAGTTTGGTCAGTTCAGTTGTCGAGTTGAACTGTTTGTATAAATTAAGTACGACTGCTTAATCTATGAATGAAATCTATGCTTAATTACTGAATTTGAGTTGCAAAAATTAGATACTGCTAGTGATTTATAGCTGCATATTTTGACAAATCGCAGTGTTACAAGGTTGACAAATGGCAATGTTACTAGATCAACAAATGTCAATCTTTCAAGTTTGACAAATGGCAACATACCCAATATGACAGATGCAAATCTTACCAAATTGTTTGTAAGTGGTTGCACACGTGTCATCCAAAACAACCGTTTGCGTTGAAGAGATGCACAAATCCTACTCTCGCTTTGCATACAGGTGTTCTATCTAAAACGTTTGCGATCAAGATCTGCACAAATCCTGCTCGGCACATTTCCCCTTGGCTTCCTGGGGAAGCTGTCGGTTTGCATACGGGTGTTCTAACTAAAACGTTTGCGATCGAAATACAATATTAAACCCAAGAAAAAAACTATTTCCGGCAGCGGCGGAGGCGGTGTGTCGCACCGTCCTTGTCACTGTCGTCCTCTGGGACGCTGTTGTTGAAGTCTTCAAGGCAGCATAGAATGTTCTTCACTTGTAAATCCAACATCATGTAGTCGCGTGATCAACGGGCGGGGCACGAGAGGAAGGCAGCTGGCGGCACTTAGAGGTAGCGGTCGACGGCAGCGTCCCATGCCGCTGAGGGGGGCACGAGCACGGGCACGGGCGCAACGGGTGCAGCCAAATGCATGGGGACCAGCGCCATGGTGGGTGGAGGGGCGCACACGAGCACGAGCACAGGCGTTGGCGCTGGCGCTGGCATGTACACGAGCTTGCGCGGGTCCGCGGAGACCTCGGTGACGCTCGCGGCTTCCAGCTTGGTGACAGTGCTCGGCGACCAGCCCATCAATGCTACAGGGATGGTCGTTGGCGCGGGCGCGGGGATGGGAGCTGGGACAGGAGTGGGGGCAGCAACAGTCGCGACCAGCCCATTCTGGGCCATGTCCATGAGGCCCCATTCCTCCTTATTTTCTATATCCTCTGGCTCAGAGTCAATTTCACCAAACTTGAAGGCTAGTGGCAGATGATCCTTCTACGCCATGGCGTTGGTGGAGGTCTGCGGGAGGGAGGGGAATGGGAGGCGAACAGTAAGGCCGCCTATATTAAGCAGCGGCTCAGGCGCCATTAATGGAGAGGAAGGCAGGTGGCCATGGAAGTCAAAGGGCTCGATTCCCAGTGAGCCTGCACATCGTACAGCTCGCACGCTTCCCGGTGAGCCTGCGCATTGTGGACAGCTTGCACGTCTCTCGGTTATCATGCACACCACACTGCGCTCGCACGCCTCCCGTTCAGTCAAGCAGTTGTCCGCACGACACCTCCTATAGCCATTAAAACCAACACATGTGGCGTCACGTGAATGGTTAACATAAGGCACATGATTTGAATTATACAAATGTTTGCGATGTTAGAGTGGCAGCTATTTGTTTGAAAATGCCTTTGTTGGATGTTATTCCAGTGCTTCTTCTCTCAAAATGGACACAAAAAATACCACAGCATGTCGGGTGCCATTCCATGATAGCATGCCAAGTTTCATGAGTTCAGACGAGTTTTGGATTTGCTAGAATTTAAAAAAAAGTATCTCAACATTTTTGCGGCAATCAACAGTGCCCTGGTGTTTGAAACTCATTCTCATTTCTTGCATGGGACCTAAGCATGCACCCAAGGATAAAGATTTGATTTTTCAACCAATTTATATGCACTGGAGCATGTGGATGTAGTTCAAAATTTAGTTATGCACATAAAATTCCAAGACAACCCACTTAATGTATAAAAATGTCCAAACGAACCCCGAAAAATTGCAAAATTTAACACAACACTCCTGTTGCTCGATGTTGACACTAGAAAATTTTTGAAAGCAATAAGAGGCAGCGGATATCATTTCGTCCCCAAAGGTGGGACGTTCCCTACCGAAACCATCAGGCTTGTTGTGAGAAGCTCTGGTTTGTGAGAAGCTTATATCCAGACTTGCCCCAAATGGGACAAAGAAATTACCACGGCATGTTGATGCCGCTCCATGATAGCATGCCAAGTTTCATGAATTTCAGACGATTTTAAGATTTACTAGAATTTAAAAACTAGGAATCTCAATGTTTGCGGCCGAGTGATGGTGGCAGGGTGTTTGACATTCATTCCCATTTCTTGCATGGGACCTAACCATGCAAGCAAGGACAAAGATTTGAGTTTTCAACCAATTTATATGCATTAGAGCATGTGCACGTAGTTCAAATTTCAATTATGCACATAAATGCATTGAAAACTCAATTAATGCATAAAAATGTCCAAATGAACCCTAAAAAATCCCAAAAATTGGCACAACACTCCTGTTGTTCTATGTTGACACTAGAAATTTTTTGAAAGCAATAAGAGGCAGCTGATATCATTTCTTCCCCAAAGGTGGGATGTTCCCTACCGAAACCATCAGGCTTGTTGTGAGAAGCTCTGGTTTGTGAGAAGCTGGTACCCAAACCTACCCCAGATGGGACAATTTTTTTACTACGGCCTGTTGATTCCACTCCATGATAGCATGCCAAGTTTCATGAATTTCAGACGAGTTTTGGATTTACTAGAATTGAAAAACCGGGAATCTCAATGTTTGCGGCCAAGTGAAGGTGGTAGGGTGTTTGACATTCATTCCCATTTCTTGCATGGGACCTAAGCATGAAACCAAGGACACATATTTGAATTTTCAACCAATTATATGCATTAGAGCATGTGCATGTAGTTCAAATTTGAATTATGCACATAAATGCATTTAAAACTCAATTACTGCATAAAAATGTCCACACGAACCCCGAAAAATCCCAAAAATTGACACAACACTCCTGTTGTCCTATGTTGATACTAGAAAATTTTTGAAAGCAATAAGAGGCAGCGGATATCATTTCGTCCCCAAAGGTGGGACGTTCCCTACCGAAACCATCAGGCTTGTTGTGAGAAGCTCTGGTTTGTGAGAAGCTTATATCCAGACTTTCCCCAAATGGGACAAAGAAATTACGACGGCATGTTGATGCCGCTCCATGATAGCATGCCAAGTTTCATGAATTTCAGACGATTTTAAGATTTACTAGAATTTAAAAACTAGGAATCTCAATGTTTGCGGCCGAGTGACGGTGGCAGGGTGTTTGACATTCATTCCCATTTCTTACATGGGACCTAACCATGCAAGAAAGGACAAAGATTTGAGTTTTCAACCAATTTATATGCATTAGAGCATGTGCACGTAGTTCAAATTTTAATTATGCACATAAATGCATTGGAAACTCAATTAATGCATAAAAATGTCCAAATGAACCCTAAAAAATCCCAAAAATTGGCACAACACTCCTGTTGTTCTATGTTGACACTAGAAATTTTTTGAAAGCAATAAGAGGCAGCTGATATCATTTCTTCCCCAAAGGTGGGATGTTCCCTACCGAAACCATCAGGCTTGTTGTGAGAAGCTCTTGTTTGTGAGAAGCTGGTACCCAAACCTGCCCCAGATGGGACAATTTTTTTACTACGGCCTGTTGATTCCACTCCATGATAGCATGCCAAGTTTCATGAATTTCAGATGAGTTTTGGATTTACTAGAATTGAAAAACCGGGAATCTCAATGTTTGCGGCCGAGTGAAGGTGGTAGGGTGTTTGACATTCATTCCCATTTCTTGCATGGGACCTAAGCATGAAACCAAGGACACATATTTGAATTTTCAACCAATTATATGCATTAGAGCATGTGCATGTAGTTAAAATTTGAATTATGCACATAAATGCATTTAAAACTCAATTAATGCATAAAAATGTCCACACGAACCCCGAAAAATCCCAAAAATTGACACAACACTCCTGTTGTTATATGTTGACACTAGAAAATTTTTGAAAGCAATAAGAGGCAGCGGATATCATTTCGTCCCCAAAGGTGGGACGTTCCCTACCGAAACCATTAGGCTTGTTGTGAGAAGCTCTGGTTTGTGAGAAGCTTATATCCAGACTTGCCCCAAATGGGACAAAGAAATTACCACGGCATGTTGATGCCGCTCCATGATAGCATGCCAAGTTTCATGAATTTCAGACGATTTTAAGATTTACTAGAATTTTAAAACTAGGAATCTCAATGTTTGCGGCCGAGTGACGGTGGCAGGGTGTTTGACATTCATTCCCATTTCTTGCATGGGACCTAACCATGCAAGCAAGGACAAAGATTTGAGTTTTCAACCAATTTATATGCATTACAGCATGTGCACGTAGTTCAAATTTTAATTATGCACATAAATGCATTGAAAACTCAATTAATGCATAAAAATGTCCAAATGAACCCTAAAAAATCCCAAAAATTGGCACAACACCCCTGTTGTTCTATGTTGACACTAGAAATTTTTTGAAAGCAATAAGAGGCAGCTGATATCATTTCTTCCCCAAAGGTGGGATGTTCCCTACCGAAACCATCAGGCTTGTTGTGAGAAGCTCTGGTTTGTGAGAAGCTGGTACCCAAACCTGCCCCAGATGGGACAATTTTTTTACTACAGCCTGTTGATTCCACTCCATGATAGCATGCCAAGTTTCATGAATTTCAAACGAGTTTTGGATTTACTAGAATTGAAAAATCGGGAATCTCAATGTTTGCGGCCGAGTGAAGGTGGTAGGGTGTTTGACATTCATTCCCATTTCTTGCATGGGACCTAAGCATAAAACCAAGGACACATATTTGAATTTTCAACCAATTATATGCATTAGAGCATGTGCATGTAGTTAAAATTTGAATTATGCACATAAATGCATTTAAAACTCAATTAATGCATAAAAATGTCCACAGGAAACCCGAAAAATCCCAAAAATTGACACAACACTCCTGTTGTTCTATGTTGACACTAGAAATTTTTTGAAAGCAATAAGAGGCAGCGGATATCATTTCGTCCCCAAAGGTGGGACGTTCCCTACCGAAACCATCAGGCTTGTTGTGAGAAGCTCTGGTTTGTGAGAAGCTTATATACAGACTTGCCCCAAATGGGACAAAGAAATTACCACGGCATGTTGATGCCGCTCCATGATAGCATGCCAAGTTTCATGAATTTCAGATGATTTTAAGATTTACTAGAATTTAAAAACTAGGAATCTCAATGTTTGCGGCCGAGTGACGGTGGCAGGGTGTTTGACATTCATTCCCATTTCTTGCATGGGACCTAACCATGCAAGCAAGGACAAAGATTTGAGTTTTCAACCAATTTATATGCATTACAGCATGTGCACGTAGTTCAAATTTTAATTATGCACATAAATGCATTGAAAACTCAATTAATGCATAAAAATGTCCAAATGAACCCTAAAAAATCCCAAAAATTGGCACAACACCCCTGTTGTTCTATGTTGACACTAGAAATTTTTTGAAAGCAATAAGAGGCAGCTGATATCATTTCTTCCCCAAAGGTGGGATGTTCCCTACCGAAACCATCAGGCTTGTTGTGAGAAGCTCTGGTTTGTGAGAAGCTGGTACCCAAACCTGCCCCAGATGGGACAATTTTTTTACTACAGCCTGTTGATTCCACTCCATGATAGCATGCCAAGTTTCATGAATTTCAAACGAGTTTTGGATTTACTAGAATTGAAAAATCGGGAATCTCAATGTTTGCGGCCGAGTGAAGGTGGTAGGGTGTTTGACATTCATTCCCATTTCTTGCATGGGACCTAAGCATGAAACCAAGGACACATATTTGAATTTTCAACCAATTATATGCATTAGAGTATGTGCATGTAGTTCAAATTTGAATTATGCACATAAATGCATTTAAAACTCAATTAATGCATAAAAATGTCCACACGAACCCCGAAAAATCCCAAAAATTGACACAACACTCCTGTTGTTCTATGTTGACACTAGAAATTTTTTGAAAGCAATAAGAGGCAGCGGATGTCGTTTCATCCCCAAAGGTGGGATGTTCCCTATCGAAACCATCGCTTGTTGTGAGAACCTTTGGTTTGTGAGGAGCATATCCCCAAACCTGCCCCAAATGGGACAAAACAATTACCACGGCATGTTGATGCCGCTCCATGATAGCATGCCAAGTTTCATGAATTTCAGACGGGTTTTGGATTTACTAGAATTTAAAAACCAGGAATCTCAATGTTTGCGGCCGAGTGACGGTGGCAGGGTGTTTGACATTCATTCCCATTCTTTGCATGGGACCTAAGCATGCAACCAAGGACACAGATTTGAATTTTCAACCAATTTATATGCATTAGAGCATGTGCATGTAATTCAAATTTGAACTATGCTCATAAATGCATTGCAAACTCAATTAATGCATAAAAATGTCAAAACGAACCCCGAAAAATCCCAAAAGTTGACACAACACTCACGTTGTTCTATGTTGACCCAAGAAATTTTTCGAAAGCAATAAGAGGCAATAGATATCATTTCGTCCCCAATGGTGGGACGTTCCCTATCGAAACCATCAGGCTTGTTGTGAGAACCTCTGGTTTGTGAGAAGCATATCCCTAAACCTGCCCCCAATGGGACAAAAAATTTACCACGGCATGTTGATGCTGCTCCATGATAGCATGCCAAGTTTCATGAATTTCAAATGAGTTTTGGATTTACTAGAATTTAAAAATCAGGTATCTCAATGTTTTCGGCCGAGCTACAGTGGCAGGGTGTTTGACACTCATTCACACCAAGGACACATATTTGAATTTTCAACTAATTTATATGCATTAGAGCATGTGCCTGTAGTTCAAATTTGAATTATGCATATGAATGCATGAAAACTTAGTTAATGTATAAAAATGTCCAAACGAACCTCAAAAAATCCCAAAAATTGACACACCACTCGTGTTTTTCCATGTTGACACGAGAAACATTTTGAAAGTAAGAAGAGGCAACATATATCATTTCATCCCCCAAGGTGGCACGTACCCAACTGAAACCATCAGGCTTGTTGTGAGAGAAGCTCTGGTTTGCGGGAAGCTTATACCCACACCTGCCCCAAATGGGACAATATTTTTACCACGGCATGTCGCTGCCGTTCCATGATATCATGCCAAGTTTCATGAATTTCAGACAAGTTTTCGATTTACTAGAATGTTAAAAGCATGTATCTCAATGTTAGCGGTTGAGCGACAATGTCAAGGTGTTTGACGTTCATTCTCATTTCTTGCATGTGACCTAAGCTTGCAAACAAGGACAACCATTTGATTTTGCAACCCGTTTTTATGGACTGGAGCATGTGCTTCAATTTTAATTTGTGCACCTGAACTGGCTAGAAAACCAATTTAATGTATAAAATTTCCAAATGAACCCTAAGTAATTCCAATTTTTTTATGACACACATATAGTTGCATGTTCACTGCAGATAAAGGTCTAGCAATTCAAACACCGTCCATTGCCGCTGTGACCCCATTATGTAATTCAAATCAAAATGAAAAATCAAGTAGATCCCACACAGTTTATTATCACCAACCGTGTGAGATCCAGTAAAAAATATCCTCGAGCACCATCGGTGTATAGTATGCCTATGGCTCATGTGAGAAGGTGCGTCGGCTACAGTCCACAGCTGGCGTGTCAAGCACACGAGCTTGCTCCCCAAATATCATTTCACTGTTCAATCATCATCGGTGAAAGATGGGGATGTGGACCCGCATCGTGAGGGCAACTTCGGCGACCCACTCCGACGAGAGCGCATCCGCAACCGCCATGCGCGTGCTAACAAGGTGCATGAGCGCGACCGCTATCTATGACCGGGCAGCCAAGGCAGCTCAAACGACCTTTGTTGCTTCTCAGGTGGCTACAACAACATCTGCCTCGGGGATAGCAACTGGCTAGAGCAGCACAGCAGCTGTCTGTTCCATAGCGGCGGCCTTAGACCTGATGGAGACCGCCCACGACCATGTCAAGGCCGCCCATGCCCAGATCATGGCGGTCACCGCACAAATTGAATGAAGCTTCTCCGACAACGATCGGCAACCCACGGCCGAAGAGTTGGCAATCGCCAAGAGCGTTCGAGCAGACGTCCGTTCCTTTGCCGCATACCTTGCGACGACGGAGCCGTCCAAGCCCAGATCACGGCCGCCCATGCCCAGCTCGTGGCGGCCTTTTTCGAAGAGATGGTGGACGCGGATGGCGAGATGCTTGCCGAATATGGTGCGATGGATGCCATGGAGCTCCTTCCCCAGGAGACCATCGGGCGCGAGCTGGACATGGAGGAGCGGCGGAGATCGACGAGCACCAGCTGTACTAGTACTCTTTGTTTTGTAATTAAGAGCGCCAGTCTTTAATTTGTCAGAGTAATGTTTAGGCCATCTAGCTCTGTTTAATTGCTGAACTTGCTCGATTAAGAAGTGTGGGTGTGCTGTAGTGTCCTTTGTGTACCCAAATTATGCAATGACGTGGATGAGCACTGTAACCAGGGAAATTGGAACCAAAAATTTTGACGTTCAAACTCATCACTTACGGGTTAAGCTATCTGAATCGTTTGTGATGTTCACATATTGTACACAGTTCTGAATAAGGGATCGTGTCTAATGACACTTTGCGCGCTAGTTTTTTCGTTGAACCGATTCAAAATTTTTGGCTTCCGCGGAAATATCTACCTCCCCGCCCCTCCCCCTTACCAAAAGACACATTTCCCCTGTTTCCGCCTTCCTTTCCAAGTTGAAACCTTCAATCCTTTCTTGCAGCACCACCCCCTCGCCGGCGACCCTCCTTCATGCTGCTCGGCCTCGTCTATCCAGGCAGGTAATCCACACCAGACCCCCATCCTCCTCTTCCTTCCACATCCCACATGCCCCAACCACCAGCGTGACACTTTCCACCCAAATCACCAACCCTCCACCAAATAAGCGCCGCCCTAAGCCATGGTGCATGTATTATAGCCAGGAGCTCAAGGAGCATTTGGCAACGGAGAAGCAAATCGTGGCCGCACGCGCGGATGAGGTCGCGATGGCTACCATTCGTGCCGACCCCTAGATCTTGGAGGAGCACCTTGCCATTTGCTAGCTACGCCGGTTAAGCATGCTTGGTTTACCCATTGTGTGTGCTGCTCCTGCCTTTCCTTAACAAATTCTAGTGAATTGTGCTATCTAATTTTACCATGCAATCGGTTGCTCCTGTGTATATGTTCTATATGTCGTGCAGTGTGGTCCTCACTTATTAACTGTTTGGTTAATTAATTGTCGTCTTCAGGTAACTGTTTGGTTTAATTCTGCAAATGTGATGTTCAATTCTCCAGGCTGCAATTTTATATTGTCTTCCATGTGAGAAATAAATCGGATTTACATTTACAAAATACATGAGAAACGAATACAATTGCTATATTTCCAAGTTTTCAAGCATGGTTAGTTTGGTTATACATTGTGCAATGTGGTGCCCAGTTAATGTTTGGTTCATTTGTGTTGTGGTGTTTAGTTAACTATTTGGTTCAATTCTACAATGTGATGTTCAATAGTTGTGGGTGCATTCTGTTATTGTATACCATGTGAGAAGTCAACCGAATTTGGCTGTACTAAATACACGAGAAACAAATACAATTGCTATATTTCCAAGTTGTTAAGCATGCTTGGTTCAGTTAACTGTCCGATCTTCTATTAGGAGTATGTTATATTGAGCAATGTGGTGCTCAGTTAATGTTTGGTTCATTTGTTGTGTTTAGTTAACTGCTTGGTTCAATTCTGTAATGCGATGTCCAATTGTCGTGGGTGGAATTTTGTATTGTTGTGCATGTGAGGAATAAATCGAATTTGACTGCACTTAATACATGAGAAACATATACAAGTGCTATATTTCGTAGTTCTTAATCATGATTGGTTTGTATAAATGGGTTTTCCATGTGGCTTGAATTAATCTTATGAATCTGCAATGTGCTTAGTTTTCATCAACATATTTTACTGATAGCATGTGAACCTTTACTTAACCTGATGACTAATTACCTTATATGTATTGTAGGGAAACAATGGGTAGCACTGAGGTTTACAATCGAGGTTAGCACGTGCATGGTCCATTGTCTAATAGCACATTATTGTGCAACTGCAGGAACCATTCTAATATTTAGGTTTTTAACAATTTTGTCTTGCACATGTAGGTCCTGCTATCAGAGGTTTTGACCCACTGTTCGACCCTTTTTGCATATGGGGAAATGAGTTGTCCATGAATATCAATCAAGTCAAGAAACTTGGAAAGATTGTTAGGACAAAGAAATTAGCGACGAAAAACAACAAGATCTTTGTCTGCACATAGAAGAAGACAATAGTTCACTACAAGATTGTACTAACTATTATACCTTGCCTTTTTTATTCCTTTGCCCCATTTCCAATATAGAGAAGATATTTATGAACATCCTTGTTTCCAGGCCTTTCCAAAGCAGTTCACTGATGATTACTTCTCAAAACACCTCTATGGTTAGGAGGCGAGGAAGGTTTTCATACAACACCCACGGTTCAATATTGAAGTGTTCCTGAAGAGGATGAAGGATGGATGGTCAATCATCCACAGGCACTGGCCTAAAGTTGCAAACACCTTCAACATCAATGAAGGCCCAATATTCGCCTTCTGGTTCAGCAGTTTTCCCGATGAGATGCATCTGTCTATGTACCGTCTATGATGCTAATTTTGAAAGGTTCTAGATGTTGCATGTGAAACTTGGTGCTGGTGTAGTTGTGTAATGGGGTAGCTGAGTGCTGAAGCTATATCATGTTGTACTCTGATGTATTTCAATTATGAAATCCTGCTTCCTTATATGGGAATGAAATATATTATGTGTTTAATATGAACTTCAATTAGATTAATAAATGGATTATTAATAATAGGGCAATTAGCCTGGTAATGGTGAATTAGCCTGCTAATTGGTTTTTGCTATTGCAAACGATTATTGAGAAAATACCGTGGGCGATGACCTAAGGCCACACACATAGTTTCTAGGAATATACCGTGTTGGATCGGTGAACAATCACACACGACATTTTGTTCAAAACTGTTTGCGTTAGGCCACCTTGCGCAAACGTTTACCACATAAAAACTGTGTGTGATGGATAGTCTTTGCCACACAATTTCTTCTACGCACCGTGTGTGATGCATTCAATAATGCAAACGATAAAATTATTAATATTGTGTGTGATGGGAATGCTATCACAAACAATTTAACTGGGAAAATTGTGTGTGATGTACCTACGAACGGAAGCGTTTTCCTTGCAGCGACTGTGTGGGATGTATATACGAACGGAAACGTTTAGCGGGGACTGACTGTGTGGGATGTACTTATGACCGGAAACGATTTCACCAGTATAATTGTACTTTTTTGAGGACTACTATACATATAACTGTATTTGCTCACTCACCGGTCGCACACGACCTCATTTTGCCGAGCGTGTGTGCCAGGAGGGCATATCCCCGATGGTTTCTGGGTCGTGTGGGAAGGACCCCCCTATCGCCCACACTCACTTGGCGATGGTTCCAAATGTCGTCGCGGAAAGGGGTTAAAAAACATTTGTATAGCACCTCGCTTTATGAGTGTCTGCCTTACTCTTAGTTCCTCTTGATCCGTTGGCTAGTTCTTTGAGTCTCTTGGTCCCTAGTTCTCGTGCTTCAATCTTGATCTTGTGCCTGTGCACAGTCAGGTCAATAGGCCCTGGGTCTGTTGCACCGACAGAAGCCCTCGAGCCTGCCCCGAACGCGTTGCCGAGCATCGTCGGGGTAGGGCCTAACAAGTGCACAGGCAGTGCTATCGAAGAAGCTAGTCCCTTGAGACCCTCTTTGCTTCTTCATTAGTCTTGATCCTAGGCGAGTTTTCGGTTTTCTCATGCAGCGAGCATGGCCAATGGTGGTGGGACCGCTCTAGGAATGGCCCGTGAATGACTTTAACGCACAGGATAGAAACTGCCAATTTACTCTTCCCACCGCGCCCTTATCCTTAGCGACGTATGCCACATGCATGGCGTGGGGTAGGTAACGGGGGTGCGTAGTGTTGGAGAGCATGATTGCGAGGGCCCAACTCCCTTGAACTTGTGTAGGAGGGTGGTGGTCATCCTCATGGATCTAGCCCCCAGCCCCCCGGTCCGCCTATAAAAGGAAGAGCGGGGGAGGGCGGAGGCATCCAGCGGCATCCTCTTCTTCTTCTGTCTCGCTCCTTCTTGAATATGATGGGAAGGGGAGCCTTGGGCTGGCCTCTAGGCTCTAGCTCTGAGTCCTTCGTGGACGTGAGGATGCTCGGGCGGTGTGGCAGAAATGCCGGAGGTGGCGACTCCGGTGCGTCTGTCATCACGCTGCCCATAGCCTTGATATCAGTGAGAGGGGATGTGAACGACACCATGCCGAGGCCCGTGGCGGGCGCGGGGCGTGGTAGTCAATCACTCCTTGTTCTTCGTCCCTACGTGACGCATAGGAGGAGCCTTGGAAGAGGCCTGCCGTCGGCGGGGGCAGGTCCGGCTTCTCCAGGCGTCTCCCTCTGTCTGCGTAGGAGGGCTTCTCGTCTTCGTACATGTCTTAGGGACATGCGGTGATTTCCAATGTCAGGGCTGCTGGGGATGTCCATGCTCTCTGTGCGGGGAGCCAGAGAGCATGGTGCTCGGTGTAGCTGAGGATCTGGGTTCTTCGGGTGGTAGTGATATGGCCAACAACGACAACCCACCACGCGTCAAGAACGGGGGCGACCGTTCCGATGAGTCGTGTTTGTCGGTCACTTCGTGCCCTTCCACCCGTTCCTCCGGCAGCGTCACCATCCGCGCCCGTCCTCCGGATCCACCTTCTTCGCTGGAGAACGACACTGCCCTGATCTTGGGGAGGCGCCGGACCCCAGACGTTCCCGCTTCCTACCTCTTCGACCTTGTCCTGTAAGAGAATGACAAGGGCAAAGGCATCACGGGACACATATCTTTTTCAATCTTAAACTTGTAGGCACTTGCCAAATTTTAATTCAAATAATGTAATCTCTCAAGTCCATGTTTGTGTTCTGTAATGCTTGTACTTGTATCAACATATTAATGAAAAAGATGAACCTTGCTGAGAACTCGTGCATGTATACGTCCATGCATAGGTGAGATGCCTCTTTAGTATAAATAAACAAGTTTGCCCCGACAGGCTATCCTGCCGGCCTTCTTTTTGTCTGCCGGAGAACCTTATCTGCCGAGTTACAGACAGAAGGACCAACCCCCCCCCCCCGCCAACTTCCTTTTATCAAAGGCAACTACAACCATCCCGACTGAAGTAGTGTTCAGGCCAGGAATGGGAGCATCCAAGTCTAGAAGGAGTGGCGAAGCTTTCTAATGCACAAGTTATAGCTTACAGAACATGAATGGACAAGAGGTGGAACTTATCTATTTGGCTTGCTGGGATCACAGTGCTGGGCAATCTTCTCATCCCTTTGCTGAAGCCAAGTCCACGGTGAGAACCTATAACTTCATGCAGATGAGAATGAATGCAGGATGCAATCATATCTATATACATATGCAGATGCTCATGAAATTCTTATGCAGTAATCTGAAATGCTCATGCATGCATGCAATCTAGGTTGGGCCCCCTCTACAGCGCTTCTTTATTCTTGCACGGGGTCATCGCCCCGACTTTGTACAAGGGGTTACATGCAACTCAGGCAAGGCCTGTACAAATGGGTGGCTGCCCGGCAGCATTGCGCCTTACGGGTAGAACTTACGGAGATGCTCAATATTCCACGAGTTTTGCAACAAAGTGCCATATTCGGTCTCCAGATGGACTGCGCCAGGTCTGGTGACTCGTACTACCAGGTAAGGGTCTTCCCACTTTGGTGACAGCTTGTGTGTACCCTTGGCGGACTGAACACGCCTAAGGACAAGGTCACCTTCCTCAAAACTCCACGTGTGAACCCCGCGGCTATGATAGCGACGCATGGCTTGCTGATAGCATGCAACACGCGTAGCAGCCAGAGACGGTTCTCCTCGAGTAGCACAGCGTCGCCATGCCGGCGCTGACCTTGTACGATCACGTCATAAGCAAGTACTCGAGGTGACCCGTAAATGAGTTCCGTGGGGATAACTGCTTCTGCCCCATAGACCAGGGTGAAGGGAGTCTTCCCGGTAGCTCGGTTTGGTGTCGTTTTGAGGGACCAGAGAACTACCAGCAGCTCCTCAATCCACCGCCTGCTGTGTGTCGGGGAAACTGATCCACGAACACCTATGGGACCGGCAGACCGAGCCCCTTTCGGTTTGGCGGGGGGCGGAGATCGCACGAAGAGCGGATCGAGGCGAAGCACACGAGCAGTTTACCCAGCTTCGAAGCTCTCCGGAGAGATAACACTCCTACTGCTACATGTCTAGGTGTATTGAGTTCTTGCTCGGGAGCGCTGAGTGCTACAGTACACACTAGCTGTTAACGAGACCGAGCGTGAGTGTTTTTCTGCCTTCGAACCCCCCTCTACGTTGCGCATGGGCCTCCTTTTATATGCTAAAGGGGTCTCCGACAGGTGGCAACATAGACAAGGGTAAAAATGGAAAAAGGAATTGCGGTTGGTACAACTACCTGTACAGTGTATCATACCTAACCCTGACGGCAGGGGACAAAGGCATTAAATACCCGTCTACATCACCCAAATAGTGCAAAAAGGGACCGTCAGGGATGCCACCGCTTGCCACGATGGCAATCTTGTCAGCGTCGCTTGCCACTGCGCACCGCTGGCCGCACAGCCTCTTGCCACGCGCGCCTGGAAAGGTCCCAGGGCGACACGTTGGTGGATGTGCTGGAGCGCGGGTACAGAGTGGTAGTTTGCCGCGGCAAGCGCCTTGCCGCGGTCGTTGTCTTGTCGCGTCCGGAAGCTTGTCGCTCACCGGGCCTCGCCGGGACGTGCGGCGCGTCGCGGCAAGTTCCTTGAGATGCCTTGGTTGGCCTTCCCGGCAAGCTCCTCTTGCCGGGGCCTTGTCTCCTTGGCTTGAATACTTTGTTCTTGAATGGCTCCAAAGGAACCACGGAGGACCTTGGCGGTCACCCGGCAAGCCTTGCCGCGGGGTGCTGCAACTGCCCGTGCACAAGTTCAGGATACTAGGGTACCCCTACTCTAGTACACCGACAGGAGCCCCTGGGCCTGGGCCACACACGGTGCGGAGCGCTGTTTGGCCAGGCCCAAAACAGGGCACGGGCACGCGCGACCTGGGTTACGCCGTATCTCACTCTGTATCCACCGCGCCCTCCTCGAACGACACGCGTGGAATGCAGCATCGTGGGAGAGATCGTGGGTGGTTTCTTTATTCGGAAAGACGGAACGTCCGCCCCCTCCCTCTTTATAAGTAGGGGAAACAGGGGCAGTTTGCCCATCTCGCCGGTTGCTATTCCAATCTCAAAAATCTCCGCCGCTCCCCCTTCTTCCCAAAGCTGAAAGAGAGCAGTGCTCCGCCCCCCATCGCCACTGGCACCACCAACGCCGTCGATCTCTCTCACCACCTCCGTGGTGGCTCCGAAAGCCGGGAAGGTTGTGAAGTTGGCCAAGGCGCAGTGGCTCGCGGCGCTGCGAAAGGAGCGGGCAATCTTCCCCCCTCAGCTCGCCGCGCAGGAGCCGAGGGAGTATTACTACCTCTTCTGGTCGACGGAGACGCGAGCGCATCCGCGCATGAAGGTACTCTCAGCTGCCGCTTCGGAACTGGCTCCGAATGGATATCCCTTCTTCGCGTTGTTCTTCTACTACGGGCTCTTCCCGCCTTTCTCTATGTTTTTCTGTGACATTATGAACACCTACGGGTTCCGCCTCCTTGACTTCACCCCCAACCGTTCTGACCATGGCAGTTTTCGCACATCTCTGCGAAAACTTTGTCGGAGTCTATCCAAATGTAGCTCTTTTTCGCCACTTCTTTATGCCCCGGGTTGAGAGAGGGGAGCCTTTATCCGGCGGAATCGCCTGGATCTCGAGAACTGGCAAGAAGGAAGCTTATCTGGAGGGAGAGCTCCGCAGCAAGTGGGAAGAATGGAGAGCAGACTGGTGCTGGATTGTCGAGGAGAACCCGCAGCCATTTACCGCCCAGCGCCAAGCCCTAGTAGCGCGCGGCAACGATTGGAGCAACGTGGCCCCGGAAGACGATAGGCTGAAGATTGCCGTCACCCGGATCCTACGCCTCATGCTTGTCGGGCTCACCGTAGGCGCCGTTGGCGCAGATTTTCTTCGCCGTCGCATCGCCCCCCTGCAGGAGAGGAGGAGACCCGCCTAGGAGTTCCAGAATGCGGCGGATATCATGAGGCTGCGCCTGGGCCTCAACTTCAACTTCATTGTCCTGGAACTGGACGCGATGCTCCTGGAACTGTTCAAGCGTGATCCTCAACATCCCGAAGCGTTTATGTTGCCGAGGGGCGTCGTTCCGCTGTGTAACAGCTCCTCGCTCGACCGCATCCGTGCAATGATGCCGCTGTGCGATTCGCATGGAATTGTCCCAACTTGGCAAGAGCCTGCAGATGACGTCGTGCAGGAGTTCTTTGACGGCTTGGTAGAAGTGCCGGTCTGCCCCGATGAACAGAAGAGCCTTACTCGCGACACCACCGATGCGGAGATGCAGCGCATCGCCACTAGGCTGGAAGAGGCGGCGGCAGCCGCTGCCGCGGGCGAGTTTGGATTCACCATGGAGGAGGCAGAGGCAGCAGCGGCGGCAAGCCTTGCTGAGCGAGAGGAGCTTGCCGGCGAGGGAGAGCTTGTCGGGCCTGAAGCTGAGTTGAGCGAGCCCGCTGAGGGCGCGAGCGACTCGTTGAAGATCGACTCCTCCTCTTTCTCACCTTCAGACAGCTCGCCGCAAGCGGAGCCCCCAGCTCCACCAAGAAGGCGTCTCTGCAAGGCCATGGATGTAGCGGGGCGGCAGACGGGTCAACAGCCGCCGCGCCGCGCGATGCGCTCCACCGTGGCAAGCACTGTTGCCGCGGGAGCACCTCATGCCGCTGCGGCAACTAGAGCGGGGCCCTCCCGGACCACCGCTTCTGCTCCCGCCAAGCCGCTAAGGGAACCTACTCCTCCGCCTTGTCGCGCCGAAGGTGGGCCGGACTTCGACCTCTCCGCGCTTAGCTCCGACGAGGAAGAGGAAGAGTAAGATTCTTTGCTGTACTTGTAGTTCTTCAATTCTTGTTGTTTGGTCTTGTATCTGATTTGCTTTACTCCGAACCCATTCCTTTTCAGGACTCTGGCCCAGAGAGCAGCAAAGAGAGCCAAGGTCCCGGTGATTGTCATCGAGGACGAACCCACCGCGACAGCAGGGGGTGTGTCCGAGACCACCTTGCCGGACCCGGCAACTATTCCCCAAAGCAGCCCCCAGCGCAGCCCCCAGCGTAAGTTTATGGTTTACTTCCTGCTGTTAGACGCGCATGGGTGCTCTTTCTTTGCTGACATCTGACTATTGGTTTGCGTAGGAGCAGAGAAGTCTCACCAAGAGTGCCCTAAAGCCGCTCCCGACATGCCCTCTACTTCGACTACACCGCCAAGGGAGGATTCCCCGGCAAGGGAGCGTTCTTCGGCAAGGGAGAATTTTCCGGTAAGGGAGAAGTCTCCGGCAAGGGACAGTGCCAGCGACCCCCCGGTGGCGGAGACCACGACTGTAGATCCTAGTACAGGTAATCCTCTTGCTTGAATACTTCCCTTGGGTTCTTCTTCTTCTGATTTTCTTTTTGAATATTTGCTTGACTTTTCTCCCTTTTCCGGTCGTCAGGTCCATCTGCCACGGAGCCGATGGAAACCGAGGTCGTCGGCGAGGAGAACGCGCGCGGCAGTACCGACGACGCCGCTGTCACCGAAGAAGAAGCCGGCGCTGATGATCCCGCCGGCGGAGAGGCCGCCAAGGCTGCCACCGCAGAAGCTGGCGAGGGGTCCGGCGATCGCACTGACGGCCCCGAGGCCGCAGGAGCGTCAGGTGCTACGCCGACCGCCGATCCCTCCGCCGCTGCTGTTGCGTCAGGCTCCGAAGAGCCCCAGCACGGCGCCTATTTGAAGGTCGACGATGGCGTCTTCATCAAGCTCCCCTGGGCGTCGAGCTCCAGGGCGCCGATCGAAGGAGAAATCTTTGATGAAGAGTTGCTCGCCTCCGCTGGGCTGACGCTGGTCGACGCGCCGAGCAGCAGCAGCGGGGAGCCTGAGGAGGAGCAGCTGCTGCGGAAGCTGTTGTCGCTCTACTGCGCCCGACAGGCCAAGCTGGTATCCCGAGAAGCGCTTGTCACGAAGGCGGGAGTGGACATCAAGAAGCGCGTGGAGGAGCTCCGGGGCCTCAACCAGGAAGCTCTCCGGTCCCTGGCAAAGGAGCGGGAGCAACTCGCCGAGGAGCGGAAAGCCTTCCTCCTTGAGAAGGCTGAAGTTGAAGAGCAACAGCGGCTTGCTGCCGAGAAGCTGTCTGCGTAGGAAGGCGAGTTGGCGCAGCGGAAGGTTAACCTTGACAGCCACGAGGAGGAGCTTGCCGCTCGCGAGCAAACATTCGGCGGGGCTCTCAAGGAAGCAGAGGATGCTGCCGCAGCTGCCGAGGCTGCCAAGAAGGAGCTGGAGACGAAAGTGGCGCAGCTGGAGGCCGATCTCAAGGTGAGCGGCGAGGAGCTTGCCACGCTCAAGCGTGAGCGCGAGAAGGACGCCTAAACCCATGGCGAGATGCAGGGTCGTCTCGCCGAGAGGAGCAAGGAGCTTAGCGCCGCCAAGGACTCCAACGCAGATCTTGAATTGAAGCTTACTACTTTGACCAAGACGCTGGACGGCGCCAGGGAGCAGGAGGTGGCCTTGAAGGAGAAGATCAAGGCCGACGAGGCGCTGCTGGCGAATGCTGCTGCCGCCCAGAACACTTTTAGGGAGAATGTGGAGCACTGGACCGAGGGTCTCGTGGATGTTGCCGCAGCCAACGACAGGGAGTTGGCGCAGCTGGGGATGGAGGATCTCGGGTATTCCTCCGATGAGCACCTCCAACCCAGCGCCAAGCTCAGCTTGTTCTTCAAAGGTGTGGCGACGGCCCTCCAGCAACTCCGGGAGAAGATCCCAAAGCAGCTGGCTGAAGAGTCGCGCAAGATCTGCGTGGGAGCTCTTCAAAAGGTGCTAGTGAAGGTGGCCTTCCGCAACCCAGGCCTCAACCTCACCAACGTCCTCAGGACCTTGCCGCCGGATGCTGATCTGGAAGCGCTCAAGGCCCTTGTCGCACCCATTGTGGACAAGGTGAGCGGGATCAAGAGGGTTGAGGGTGATCGCGTAGATTAGGCCGCCCGTTTTCTCTTTTTCTTGTCGCTGCTGGTCATGTTATGAGAACAATCTATTAGAGCTGCGACAAGCTATCTTGTAATATGAGTCTATTTTGGGTAGCGATTGCTATGTTATTTCCTTTACTTGATTCCTTCCTTTGTATGTTTTTGCCCTACGCTTTTAGGGAACTTGTCGGCGCAGGCACCTTAGCCGCGAGCGCTGAGTGCGGGACGTCAGCAGCCTGCTGGCGGTGCCGCTACCGACAAGAAACCTTGTCGCAACTAGTCGCAGCTCACTTAAGTTGTTGAGCAGACTCGAAAAAAGTAAGGGCGCAACTAGCTATGAGTTGGTTCCTCCACGCACAGGTTTTCCATACAAAGCATGGTCGTTCGAGGAAGATAACTTAAATTTTTTAAAACTGATTGCTCAAACTTTAGCAACTTAGCTTTTCTGTCGTTTGCTTCTCGGTAAGGCGAAACTTCCTCGAACGACGCTTGGTCCACACCATTATCTCCTCCTTTCCCCCGACAAACTTGTGGGTGAGGGAACCTTCCTTTCTTTGAGAAAGAGAAAGAAGAGAAAATAAAGATATGGAGCCTTACGGCTCGTTATTGCTTACCGGGGGTAGGCGCTGCACAAAGTGTCAGATAACACATGCAAAGTAGAAAGCATGAAATTGACAAGATGTGCGGAGCACGTGAGCTTTACTTACGCACGGGGTCTGCGCCCGGCTTCATACAAAGGGTTACATGCAACATCGGCAAGACTTGTACAAAAGGTGGTTGCCGGAACAGGTTCCGGCAACCGCGCCCTACGGGTAAAACTTACGAAGATGCTCAATGTTCCAGGAGTTGCTCACCGGAATGCCATTTTCGGTCTCAAGGCGGACAGCGCCGGGCCTAGTGACTCGTTTCACCCGATAAGGGCCTTCCCACTTCGGCGTCAACTTGTTGGAATTCTTGGCGGACTGGACGCGCCGAAGAACAAGGTCGCCTTCCTCGAGACTTTTGGCGTTAACTTTGCGGCTATGGTAGCGGCGCAAAGCTTGCTGGTATCGAGCAGCTCGTACAGCGGCCTGAAGACGGTCCTCCTCAAGGAGCAGCGCGTCATCTTGTCGCAACTGCTCTTGCTCAAGCTCATCATAAGCGAGCACTCGAGGTGACCCGTATACGAGTTCCGTGGGGAGAACTGCCTCTGCTCCATAGACTAGAGCAAAAGGTGTCTGGCTAGTGGCTCGATTTGGCGTCGTCCTGATCGACCAAAGAACCACCGGCAGCTCCTCAATCCAGTTCTTTCCGCACTTGTGCAACCTGTCGAAAGTCCTGGTCTTGAGACTGCGCAGCACTTCAGCATTCGCCCTCTCCGCTTGACCGTTACTTCTCGGATGAGCAACAGAAGCGAAGCAGACCTTGGCGCCAAGATCTTGGACGTACTGCATGAAGGTGTGGCTTGTGAATTGCGTGCCATTGTTAGTGATGATCCTGTTAGGGATCCCGAAGTGGCAAACAATCGATCTGAAGAACTTGACTGCTGACTGTGCTGTCACCTTCCTCACTGCTTCCACTTCCGGCCACTTTGTGAACTTGTCGATTGCAACGTACAAGTACTCAAAGCCCCCGACAGCTCGGGGAAAGGGGCCGAGGATGTCAAGCCCCCAGACAAAAAATGGCCAGGATAAAGGGATCGTCTGGAGAGCTTGAGCTGGCTGGTGTATCTACTTGGAGTGGAACTGGCACGCTTCACACTTGGTTACTTGTGCAGTTGCATCTTGGAGGGCTGTCGGCCAAAAGAAACCTTGCCGGAACGCTTTGCCGGCAAGTGCTCTTGCGCCAATGTGGTGACCACATATGCCTCCATGTATCTCTGCCAACAGCTTTTGTCTGTCTTCCCGGTGAATACACTTCAATTTCACGTCGTTGAGTCTTCTTCTGTACAGTGTGTTGTCGACAAACTGGTACATACTTGACTGCCGGGCTACTCTTTCCGCTTCTTCTTGTTGTTCGGGAAGTTCTCCTGTCTGAAGGAAACGGACAATCTGCTGTGCCCATGCTGGAGCTTGCGGCTCGACAACAAGGACCAAAGGCACATCTGCTGCTGCGGGAACATCCGCTTCTACGGCGAGAACCTGTGGCTCAGCCGGAGCTTGACGTTCCCCGGCAAGCTTGCCGGAGCAAAACTTGTCGGGAGCGTCTGCTTCAACGGAACAAACCTAGGGCTTGCCGGAGCAGACTGCTCCTCAGCACCCTTGGTGTTGATCTTGAGGACCTTCTTGGCGGCAGCTTCGGGGAGCTCTGCCGGAAAATAGTCACTAGAAATCAACTTCCTCTTCTTGCTCTGTCCAGTTGATGGCGTTATAGACGGTTGAGTCAGTTTGAGCACAAAGATCCCTGGTTCCACAGGTAACTTAAGTGCGGCGCACTTCGACAGGCCATCGGCAATGTCGTTCTGAGCTCTTGGAACATGTTCCATCTGTAGGCCGTCAAAGTGCTCTTCTAGTTTTCACACTTCATCAACGTAAGCTTCCATTAACGGACTCTGATAATTCTTGTTCACTTGGCGGACGACAAGCTGTGAGTCACCCCTAACAATGAGCTTCTTGATACCAAGGTCTGCTGCGATCCTAAGACCGGCAAGCAAACCTTCATACTCTGCGGTATTGTTCGTTGCTTGCTCCTTGGGAAAGTGCATCTGGACTACGTACTTGAGGTGCTCTCCGGTGGGTGCAACAAGTAGCACGCCCGCACCGGCGCCTTGCAGCGAGAAGGCACCATCAAAGTATATCAGCCACTCTTTGCTTGCTTCCTTGACGGGGATGCTTGTTTCTGGAATTTCTTCATCTTGTGTTGGCGTCCATTCTGCTATGAACTCCGTCAATGCTCTGCTTTGGATAGTTGAAGTGCTCTCAAACTTGAGGCCAAAGCTTGACAGTTCCAGTGCCCACTCGACAATCCTGCCTGTTGCTTCTGGATTTTGCAGTATCCTCTTCAGCGGAAAACGAGTGACGACCGTGATCTCATGTGCTTGGAAGTAATGGCGCAGCTTTCTCGAGGCTACGAGAAGGCCGAAAAGCAATTTCTGCACACTAGAGTACCTTGACCTAGCCCCCTGCAGAAGGGAACTGACAAAGTAATCCGGGCGCTGCACCATTCTTTTCTGCATCTTCTCACGCGCCTGCGCAGATCCATCTTTGTCGGGACCAGAGCTTGCCGGTGAAGTCCCCTGCTTGTCGCTGGATGCATCTGCCGTGGTTGCTGGCTCATCATCCGCCTCCCTCTTTGCTACTAACGCAGCACTAACCACTTGATTGGTTGCCGCTATATATAGCAGCAACTTCTCTTGTGGCTTAGGTGCGACAAGTGTTGGAGTGGAGGACAGGTATCTCTTTAAGTCCTGCAGTGCAGCCTCCGCCTCCGGAGTCCATTTCATTGGACCCGCCTTTTTCAATATTTTGAAAAATGGTAGGGCGCGCTTAGCAGACCTAGAGATAAACCTGCTAAGAGTAGCTACGCAACCGGCAAGTCTTCGTACATCCTTGACGCGCTTTGGTGCTTCAATCTGCTCAATGGCCTTGATCTTGTCGGGATTGGCTTCAATTCCCCGCTGAGACACGAAGAACCCGAGAAGCTTGCCGGAGGGGACTCCAAACACACACTTCTCGGGGTTAAGCTTGAGGTTGATCTTGCGCAGATTTGCAAAGGTTTCGTCTAAATCTTGAATCAGAGTCGCCTTGTCCTTGCTCTTGACCACTATGTCATCCATGTAGGCTTCCACATTTCTGTGTATTTGCGGCTCAAAAGCGTCATGGACTACCCTTGCAAATGTTGAACCAGCATTCTTTAAACCGAAAGGCATCTGTACGAAACAGTATGTGCCACATGGGGTGATGAATGCGGTCTTCTCCTCATCCTCTTCTGCCATGAAGATCTGATGGTATCCTGAGTATGCATCAAGAAATGAAAGCAAGTCACATCCGACCGTGGAGTCAACAATCTGGTCGATACGCGGCAAGCGAAATGGGTCTTTCGGACAAGCTTTATTGACATCGGTAAAGTCGATACAAAGCCTCCATTTCCCGTTTGCCTTGCGCACGACTACAGGGTTGGCCAACCACGTAGGATGGAGCACTCCTCTGACAAGGCGTGCTGCTTCCAATTTCTTGATTTCTTCTGCGATGAACTATTGGCGCTCTACTGCCTGTTTCCTGACTTTCTGCTTGACGGGCCGCGCATGAGGACAGACGGCAAGATGGTGCTCGATTACTTTCCTGGGAACATCGGGGATGTCAGACGGTTGCCACGCAAATACGTCGACGTTCGCCCGCAGGAAAGCAACGAGCGCACTTTCCTATTTAGGGTCGAGAGTGGCACTGATGGTGAAGGTACCACCAGTGCCCTCCTCCTTGGCGGACACCTTCTTGGTCTCTGGTGGAGCTGCCATTGTCTTCTTAGACTTGCTGGTGGAGCTCGATGGTGCGTCCTCGACGGTAGCGCAGCACTCCGAAAAGGTGCGCTTGCCGGAGTGGGCATCAGAACTCTTGCCGGACTTGGTCTTCTTCTTCGCCCCGGGAGCTTCAACGGCAAGTGACTTGCGATCTGTTGTGGTTGCTGCTTCCCGATAGATCTTGTCAGCGCAGATAAGAGCATCCTTCTTGTCGCCAGGGACAGAGATGACACTTATCGGGCCTGGCATCTTCAGCATGTTGTATGCATAGTGAGAGGCTGCCATGAATTTGGCGAGTGCTGGACGGACGAGTATCCCATTGTAAGGCAATGGAAAGTCAGCAACGTCAAAAGTGACCCTCTCAGTCCTGAAGTTCAACTCGCTGCCAAATGTCACCGGCAACATGATCTTTCCCTTCGGCTTGCTCCTTCCCGGATTGATTCCTTGGAATGTGCCGGTCTCTTCGAGCTCGCCATCAGGGATCTGGAGTTTCTGGAGTACTGCGGAGGAGATCAGGTTCAAGCCGGCCCCGCCGTCAACTAGCATCTTAGTGACCTTGAGGTTGCGGATAGTTGGTGAAACCAACATCGGCAAGCACCCGACCGCAGTTATGCGATCAGGGTGGTCCTCAATATCAAAGATGATAGGCGTGCTGGACCATTTCAGAGGCTTGCGTGACTCGACGGGTGGTTCCGCCGCATTGACTTCCCACACCCACTGCTTGAGCTGGCAGTGTGAAGTATGCAGAGAAGCACCGCCGTCAACGCGCAGGACCTCTGTGGCTTTCTGGAACTCCTGCTCATCGGTCTCGTCATCATCCATGTCTTCATCGTCATCGTCATCTTCATCCTTGTCGCGGCCGCGGGGAGGTCTGTCTCCTTGCTGCTGCTTGGCCTTGCCGCGGCATCCTCCTCGGCCGGGGCGTTTCTTGCCGGCTCCTCCAGCACCTTCCTGGGCCTTCTCCTTGTCACGTCGCTCGTATTCGGCCTTTTGCTGCTCGACAAGATGCTCGACCTTCTTGTAGCTCTGGAGGTCATGGCCCTTGGTGCGGTGGATCTTGCAGTACTGCTTGTTGGTGCCGTCCTGCTTGTCGGCGACCGCCACAGCCTGGTAGTTGGTGCTTGCGGCAATCTCCTCGCCGGAGCTACCAGCTTTGGCTTTCTTGACGCCACCTCCGTTGCCGGACTGCTCAACGACGAGCGCATCTTTGCCTTTCTTCTTCCTGTTGTTCCGCCGCCGGTTTTTCTTTGTCGGGGCAGCCTCCTCACTATCAGATCCTCCTGCTTCTGTATTCTCTCCGGGGAGTTTCCTCCCTTCCTCAGCACGTGCACACTTGTCGGCCAGGGCATATAGCTCACTGACGTCTCTGATCTTGCACATCGCCATCTCCTCCCGCATCCTACGGTTTCGCACGTTCTGATGGAACGCGCTGATTACCGCGGCAGGGTGGACATCTGGGATGTCATGCTGTACGCGGCTGAATCTCTGAATGTACTTGTGCAGGGGCTCTCCTTCCTTCTGGGCGAGCAGATGAAGGTCGCTCTCTTGGCCATGAGGCTTGTGGCCGCCTGTAAAGGCCCCAACAAACTTATGGCATAGGTCTGCCCAGGAGGATATGGAGTTGTCCGGCAAGTGCATGAGCCAGGATCTGACATTGGGCTTGAGCACCAGCGGGAAGTAGTTGGCCAGGATCTTGTCGTCCCGCCCCCCAGCAGCTTGCACCGCGATGGTGTAGATGCTGAGGAACTCCGACGGATGCGACTTGCCGTCGTACTTCTCTGGTACGTCTGGCTTGAAATTCTTCGTGCTGGGCCACTGGACTTGCCGCAGCTCGCGAGTGAATGCAGGGCAACCTACCGCGTATGGCAAGTCGCCTGGTTCCCTTGGTGCATGCATGTCGACAGAGGGCCCAGCGCGCTGGTCCGATTGACGCCGCGCTTCTCTTCGGCGCTCGATGCGAGTTCGAGCGTCTTCTTGCTGTCGTTCGTGAAGAACTTGGCACTGATCGCGACGAGCTCGTGGATCTGATGATGCGGTGGAGTCGCTGTCGAGGTGGATCCGGCGAGTCGGCGATCTTGGCCTTCGGGGTGGAGAGTGCATGGTGGTTGCACCCCCACCGGTTTCGTCGCCATCGGCTCGTGCCTGGCAGTCCTGCCGCGGCAGCGATGTACTCGGCTGCCGCGGATTGTCGCCGTTCGCGAAGCCGATGAGACTCTGGCCCTCCATTGATCGATCTTGTCTGCCGTTGGAGGGTAATCCAGGAGCAGTTGAGCTCGCGCCAAAGCTTCTGCTGGAGTGGTGGGCGGCAGTGGCGAACGGTGCGAGGAGCAGGATATGCTCGGACTTCTAACTATGTTAGAAGGAGCAGTATCCCGTCCAGGCGACCGTGTCTCGCTCGTGCCACCATGTTGGCGTGCATGCTGGTCTTGAGCACCCCGAGATCCACCAGCTCGATTTTGGTCCAACAAACGTATGGCACTGTGAATACCATGACGCTGTCGGTCCTGCGCTTCCTGAGATGGGCGCGGTGCATGTACGGACGCCGAGGTCTGCGCAGCCTTGTCCTTGGACCTGGCAGCACCGTGGGCTCCCTCGTCAATGTCCGTTCTTCTGCCGGCGTCTGCCCCACCACTCGTTTGCTCCGGTGGTGGTGGGATCGACATGGACGGAACAGCTGCCGCCGAAGCCTTCTTCTTCGGTGGCATGTCGATGAAGAAGATGAAGATCTAGCTCGTGTGAACGCCGGATCAGGTTCACACAACCTCGACGCCCCCTACCTGGCGCGCCAAGGATGTCAAGGAAACTGATCCATGAACACCTATGGGACCGGCGGACCGAGCC
>NC_057804.1:393074233-393083758 GCF_018294505.1 Triticum aestivum | reverse complement strand
GGCGAAGCACACGAGCAGTTTACCCAGCTTCGGAGCTCTCCGGAGAGATAACACTCCTACTTCTGCATGTCTGGGTGTATTGAGTTCTTGCTCGGGAGCGCTGAGTGCTACAGTACACACTAGCTGCTAACGAGACCGAGTGTGAGTGTTTTTCTGCCTTCGAACCCCCCTCTATGTTGCGCATGGGCCTCCTTTTATATGCTAAAGGGGTCTCCGACAGGTGGCAACGTAGACAAGGGTAAAAATGGAAAAAGGAATTGCGGTTGGTACAACTACCTGTACAGTGTATCATACCTAACCCTGATGGCAGGGGACAAAGGCATTAAATGCCCGTCTACGTCGCCCAAATAGTGCAAAAAGGGACCGTCAGGGACGCCACCGCTTGCCACGATGGCAATCTTGTCAGCGTCGCTTGCCACCGCGCACCGCTGGCCGCACAGCCTCTTGCCACGCGCGCCTGGAAAGGTCCCAGGGCGACACGTTGGTGGATGTGCTGGAGCGCGGGTACAGAGTGGTAGTTTGCCGCGGCAAGCGCCTTGTCGCGGTCGTTGTCTTGTCGCGTCCGGAAGCTTGTCACTCACCGGGCCTCGCCGGGACGCATGGCGCGTCGCGGCAAGTTCCTTGAGATGCCTTGGTTGGCCTTCCCGGCAAGCTCCTCTTGCCAGGGCCTTGTCTCCTTGGCTTGAATACTTTGTTCTTGAATGGCTCCAAAGGAACCACGGAGGACCTTGGCGGTCACCCGGCAAGCCTTGCCGCGGGGTGCTGCAACTGCCCGTGCACAAGTTCGGGATACTAGGGTACCCCTACTCTAGTCCACCGACACCGTGCTTATGCAGCGTATCAAAGGTTCTTGTCTTGAGTCCGCGTAGCACTCCAGCATTCACCCTCTCAGCTTGTCCATTGCTCCACGGGTGTGCCATAGAGGCGAATGAGATCTTGCATCCGAGGGCATGAACATATTGCATGAAGGCACGGCTCGTGAACTTGGTGCCGTTGTCAGTGATGATCGTTGCCGGAACTCCAAAGTGACACACCAGATCTTCCAAGAACTTGATAGCTGATTGAGTAGTCACCTTTCTCACGGCAGTCACTTTCGGCCACTTCGTAAACTTGTCGATGGCAACGAACAAGAATTCAAAGCCCCCGATTGCTCGATGGAAGGGGCCGAGGATATGGAGCCCCCAGACCAAAAATGGCCATGATAGAGTGTCGGTGGGAAACAACACCTATGGGATCATGAGAATCCCTACTACGGTTGCGGGGCGTCGGGCGGTGAGAAGAGCGGGATCAGCAGTCAACACAAACACTCGGGTCGTTTACCCAGGTTCGGGCCGCGAGGATGCGTAATACCCTAGTCCTGCTTTTGTGTGTATATCTGTGTTCTTGGAGTTCTTGAGCTAGCTACAATGAGCGTAACTTGTCCAAAGGTCCGAATCCTTCTCCCGGATGCCTTGGGTCTCCTTTTATAGGCAAGGGCATTGCCACAGTGGCACACAGGAGGTGGCATCGGGGTACTGTGGTTAAGCCTATTGCTTGTCATTATGGGACAAGACGCATTTAATGCGCCTCTAACGTGTCCCCTTCACTTTACCGCCGCTTCGCCCTGCCTTGACACGCGCCTGCGCCAGCGAGGCGGTCAGTGCCATGTAGGCTGGCTGGCTGCTGAGGTGGCGTGGTGGTAGGGCCTTCACGAAGGTTTGCATGCCACCACGTAGGCATGCGGTTAGTTAGCCGAGAAGTCTCATGTCAACACGCAGGCACCTGCCCAGCTGGTGGGCTGGCAGCTGCATGGGAGCGGTGGTAGAAACTTGGCGGGTGCAAGCCTGGCTGTGGCCTCGCGGATGTCCTCGGCAAGGGCCTTGCCGGGGGTCCGGCAAGGGTCTTGCCGTGGCATTGCTGTAGTCCCCAGCAAGGATCTTGCCGGGGGTCTTGTGGGTTTCCTCGGCAAGGATCTCGCCGAGGTTCGTCATCTTCTAATCCTCTTCTGATTTGAAGTGTTTCTTGTCTTTATGAAGATCTGCATGCGATCATGGAGGTGCCTCCCGAGCCCATGTCCCAACGTCGTTGGTGGCGCTGGAGAAACTGGGGCTCAAGGGTGGCGCGCTCCGCTGGCGTCGGGTAAGGTGCCTCGGCAAGGTCCTTTCCGGGGCTGCGGAGGCCGCCCCGGCAAGGGTCTTGTCGGGGGAAACCACCTTGCATTCTTGCTCTTTATGCCTCTGTCTTGGCGTTGCTTTGGCCATCTTGCGGCTGTGATTCCCTGTCTCTGCCCTGATTAAGTGTGGCCGTGGGCGCGGCTCTGACTGCCCATGCACAGATAAGGGGTACAAAGGAGCTCCCCTACTTTAGTATAGCAACAGGAGCCCCCGGGCCTAGGCCACACATAAGCGCGACACGTTGTTGGGCCAGGCCCAGAACGGTGCACGGGCAAGCGGGGCAGTTTTTACCGCGGTAACTTTTCGTCCGCTGCGCTTCCCCACAAACCAATATTGAATGCACGATGTGGGGGTCGTGCGTGACGTGGGGGGCATGCGTGGGGCGGTCGCTGCAGGCATGCGTCATGTTGCAATAAATGGGAAAAGAGGTGGTCCATGTCTTCCCCATAAAAAGGAATAACCGCGGGGGCACGCCTCATTTACCCTCTGTGCTTTCCCCAATCTCGCCATCGCCAGTTCTCATCTTCTTCCTCTTCAAGCTCTCGCTCGTTGCTGCTGCGGCCCCCACTGCCTCCAACTCCTCGCTCTCTTCCCAGCCACCATGGCGCCCAAATCTGGCAAGGGCAAGGGCGTGGCCAAGGACATGAGGGAGAAGGAGACGCCGGAGAGCGAGGCGGCGGTGCGGCGGGTGCAGGCCGCCTATTTCATCTCTTCGTCCGTCGATGTCTTCGAGCTCAAGGACTACTTCAAGCCTTTGTGGGGGGCGGCGACGCCCGCGCATCCTGCCACACACGCCCTCCCCGCGGATTGCAACAAGGGTGGCCAAAAATGGTACCCATTCTTCGTTGACTTCTTCTACTGCGGGTTTTGCCCCCCTTTTTCCAACTTCTTCAACGACATCATGCACACCTTTGGCCTCCATTTATTGGACCTCACGCCGAATGCCGTGGCGTACCTGGCGTGCTTTGCCCACCTCTGCGAGGGCTTCGCCGGGGTGGTACCCAGCACAACGCTCTTCCACCATTACTTCTCCCCTCGCGTCCAACCCGGGGGCGCCCTTTCTGGAACCGTCGCCTGGATCCCGAGGGGCCAGGAGAAAGGCGCGTACCCAGAGGGTGCCATGAACGAGATCTGGGAGGAGTGGCGGCCCTGGTGGTGCTGGATCGTGGAGGAGAACCCACCGGAGTTCTGCCAGGGTGTTCGTCGGGAGCCGCTGCTCCGTGGCGCGGACTGGAGCGACCTCGACCCCAACGACAAGAAGTTCTCGATCGCCACCACCAGGATCCACCGTCTCACCGAGGCCGGACTCACCCTCGAGATGATTGCGGCGGATTTTATCTGCCGTCAAATCGCTCTGCTGCACAAGAAAGGGAGGCCATCCTGGGATTTCAGGAATGTGGCCGACATTATGAGGCTCTGCACTGGCCTACGGAACAACCTCACAGTGCTGGGGCACTCCTGGTGTTGCCGGAGGCTCTTCCAAATCGACGTGTATGCCAACGGCAAGGTGGAGAGGACCGGCAAGGCCGCGAAGGCCGGCAAGGTCGTCAAGGGGCCCTTGTTCGGGCTGCCTCCGGGAGTGCTCCCGTTGAGCAACAACTCCCGGCAGGCCGAAATCCTCGCCAATGCCGGTCTTCAACGTGCACGGTCTCGACCCGGCCTGGGTCGAGCCCCCAGCTGGCGAGGTGGAGGAGTTCTTCGCCAATTTGGTCGAAGAACTCGATCATGATGAGCCGCGGCTCATACAGGACACCACCCAGGAGGAGCTGGACTACATCACCGCCAGGGCGGTGGAGGCGGAGCTCGCCAGGCTGGCTGGTGATGCCGGCGCATGGAGAATGAGGCTGTTGTGGCCGCAGAAGAGGAAGAGCTCGCCGAGTGGGTGAAGTCCACCAAGAAGGTGGGCGGCGCCAGCACCGAGGCCCCCCTGCCGGGGGCATGGGCGAAGAATCGTTTGAGGAGGAAGCCGAGGCCAGCGACCCCTCGGCTACGAAGAAGAGACTCGTCCTGCGTCGGGCCAGCTCTAGCGAGCCGGTCTATCCCGACAGGGCTGAGGCGCGACAAGGGGTTCCGGGGGAAACCGCGTGCGTGACGAGGGTCATGGCGACGAAGAAGGACGCCGCGGTGGCGAAGAAGAAGACCACGGTGGTGAAGAAGAAGACGACCGCCTCTTCTTCATTTAAATGCTACCGGACTCCATCGCCTCCCCCTCCCCCCGCAGGTGCTGGCACAGAGATCGCCTTTTACTTTTTGTCCCTCAGTCCGAGGGGGAAAGGAAGGCAGCAGAGGAGGAGGAGGACGAGTAAGCACTCTGCCCCTCGCTGTTTCCATCCTCATGAATCGCGCCGCCTTCCTTGATCTGACTTGTTCTTGTAGGGAGACGGAGATGCTGGCCCAGCGGGCGGCGAAGAGGGCCAAGGCCTCGACGGGCAGCCAGCCCCCGGCGGCTACCTCAAAGGCGCCGATGGTGGTGGAGAGCAACCCGGACAGCAGCCTGCGGCGCAGCCCCTGGCTCAGCCCACAGCATGCGTTCACCACCTACCTCCTATCAACATGTGCCAGGGCGTGATTTCTTGGTACTGACCTTGCCGTGGCCCTAGGAGGAGGGCAGCAGCAGGAGGAGCCACCAAGGGCCAGCCCCACCACGCCACCCTTGTCGACCACACAGCCTCGAGGGGTGTCCCCGGCAAGGACGCCAGACATGGAGCCCACGCGCATGGAGGAGGAGGAGGTGGACTTGGGCGCTGGCGGCCCCGTCACGGCAAAGGATGTTGGCGGGGAGGGGGCCACTTCTTCCCAGCCCGACACGAGTGAGTCATTTGTTTTCCTTTGCTCTTCCCCTCCCTTTTTCTTGTTTTGATCTTGCCCCTGCCTCACTCCCTATTTCGGCATCCAGATCCCCCCCCGGTGGACCAGGAGGACCCCAACACCATCATCAAGGAGGTCACTGTGGACGTCGTGGCTGAGGCTGACAAAGTTGCCACCAAGGAGGCTACCGAGACCGCAGCCGAGGATGCCGCCAAGGAGCTTGCCAGAGAGACCGGTGAGGGTGCCGCCGAGGAGGCCGGCAAGGGCGCCGCCGAGGAGGAGGCCGGCAAGGCTGCTGCCGAGGATGAGGTGGTTGACGACCAACCCTCCTCGTCCGCTGCCTCCGGCTCAGGCAAATACCTGAGCATGAGCGACGACTTGTTCGTCCACCTCCCATGGACGGCAAGCACCAGGGCGCCGACCGAGGGGGAGGTCTTCGATGACGAAGTGCTCGCCGCTGCCGGGCTCGAGGTCATCAAGGAACCGACTACCAGTGGCGGTGGCACCCAGGAAGGGCAGCTTCTCCGGGCCATGGGTGCCAGCTTCTGGAAGCTGCAGGCGCTCCATCGCGCTCGCCTGGACAAGGCGAAGTCCAGGGAGGCGGTGGCGGGTCAGGAGGAGGCGGACATCGAGAAGCGCGTCGCCGAGGCGCATGCCTAGTTCCACCAGGCCCACGAGGAGCTGAAGGCCGCCCAAGGCCAGCTGGCGCAGTGCAAGCTGGAGCTCTTCCTGAAGCAAGCCGACATCGAGAAAGCCCGGGAGGAGGCGAAGGAGGAGGCCTCCAAGGCCGAGGCCATCCGGTCCTAGTGTGAAGCTGAGCTGAACTCCCAGGAGGAGGACCTTGCTGCCCGTGAGGCGACGCTTGCCGCCACACTCCGTGGCAAGGATGAGGAGGTCGAGGAGCTTGCCGCGGTGCGGACCTGAGAGCTGGAGCATAAGCACAAGGAAGCGCTCGATGCCCAGGCTCTCGCCCATGGCAACAAGGTGAAGGAGCTGGAGGTGGAGCGGGACGGCATGAAGGCCAGGGCCGATTAGCTGGTGAAGGAGAGAGACTCAGCCTGCTGCACCTTGATGGTGGCGCAGGACGAAAACCTTGCCAAGGCCGAGCAGCTCTCCCGCGCTAATGACTCCATCGAGGATCTGAAGCTGAAGCTAGAGGGTCTTGAGAAGACGCTCACGGAGGCCAAGGCCCAGGAGGGAGCCCTAACCAAGAGCCTGGCAGAGGAGGAACAGCTGCGGAAGAACGACGCCGCCAACCACGCAGATTTTGTGAAGGGCGAGAACATCTGGATCAGCCGCCTCGCCGACGTTGCCAACGGGATCACCAAGCAGTTGGCCGACATGAAGATGCCGGAAGTGAGGTACGCCCCGGAACCGGGCACGAGCCCCAATGCCAAGCTGACCTTATTCTTTGAGGGTGTTCTTGGAGCCCTGGAATGATTTGACTCCAACCGGGTGATCTCCCTGGCCAACGAGGCCCGGATACTTTGCCAGGGCGCTATGACCAAGGTCCTCACCAAGCTGGCATACTGGAACCTCAAACTTGACTTCAACGCCACGCTGGATTTCTTGTCGGGCGATGCAGACCTCTCATTGCTCAAGGAGCGCATCGAGCCCATCATCGGTCGCGTCAGTGGAATTCAGAGGATAGAGGGCCAGCGCCGGGATTAGGCACCTCATTTCTTGTTGCCGCTGCGGGTTCACTACCAAGACAATTCATATCTTTAGTTAGAACCACAACAACAATTGATGTAATTTAACTCTACAGTGTTTTTAAATTTGATGCATGTTATTCCCTTGCTCAACCCTTCCTTGTATGTCCACCCTATGCCAATTGGGCAGGCTTGCCGGCGCGTGAACCCAGACCACAACGCCTTGAAGGACGGATCCTTTAGCGGCCGACAGGGTGTGCTTGCTGCCGTGCGAACCACCTTACCGTTCTCACCGCGGACGCTCAAATTGTCGAGCGGACTCGAGACAGAGCGAGAGAGTTGCCAATAGTGGAAGGCCACCCTGTCGTTCTCGACACAGCCGCTCGATCTGTTGAGCGGACTCGAAACAGACCAAGGGCGTTGCCAATAATGGACGGGCCCCCCTGCGTGCAGGTTTCTCATACGAAGGAAATATCTCCAAGGAGGACAACCTTATATAAAAAAGGAGTTACTCAAAGTTTTGCATGACGACGCTTGCTGCACCTGCTGACGGGGTTGCTCACTTGGTCGCCTTCTTCTTGGGAAGCCATGGCGATGAGGAGCTGCTCGACTAGCTGCTAAAGCAGATTCTTACTACTGTGCCCCCTACCTGGCGCGCCAAAGATGTCGGTGGGAAACGACACCTATGGGATCACGAGAATCCCTACTATGATTGCAGGGCGCGGGCTGGTGAGAAGAGTGGGATTAGCAGTCAACACAAACACTCGGGTCGTTTACCCAGGTTTGGGCCGCGAGGATGCGTAATACCCTAGTCCTGCTTTTGTGTGTATATCTGCGTTCTTGGAGTTCTTGAGCTAGCTACAATAAGCGTAACTTGTCCAAAGGTCGAAATCCTTCTCCTGGATGCCTTGGGCCTCCTTTTATAGGCAAGGGGATCACCACAGTGGCACACAGGAGGTGGCATCGGGATACTGTGGTTAAGCCTATCACTTTCCTTGAGGCCATGATGAGGCCAAAGATCAACTTTTGCACACAGAAGAACCTTGACCTAGCCCCCTATAAAAGGGAGCTAATGAAGTACACTGGGCGCTGCACCACTTTCTTCCTTGCCGCGTCCTTGGGGTTATCATCGTTGCCGTGCTCGCTGCTGCTCTGATCCTTTTCTGGCCCTGCCGGCCTCTACTCACTCTCTTTCTCATCCACTTCTTGTTGTGCTACCAAGGCTGCACCGACCACTTGATTTGTTGCATCCAAGTATAACAATAACAGCTCCTGAGGCTTGGATGCAACCAGGGTAGGCACAGAGGATAGGTATGTCTTTAACTCTTGCAAAGCTACATCTGTTTCAGGGGTCCATTTCATGGGACCTGCCTTCTTCAAAATCTTGAAGAACGACATGGCACGCTCGGCAGACATGGAGATGAATCTGCTAAGCGCGTCCACTCATCCTGTTAGGCGCCTCACATCTTTGACTGTCCTTAGCGGTTGGATCTGCTCGATGGCCTTGATCTTGTCGGGATTGGCTTCGATCCCCCTATGGGACACAAAATATCCAAGCAGCTTGCCAGAGGGGATGCCAAACACACATTTCTTTGGGTTTAGCTTCAAGTTGATCTTGTGCAGATTTGCAAAGGTCTCCTCCAAATCCTGAATGAGAGTTGCCCTATCTTTGGTTTTAACCACAATGTCATCCATTAAGCCTCAATGTTTCTATGCAGCTGAGGTTCAAAACCAATCTGGACTGCCCTTGCAAAGGTGGACTCGACACTCTTTAATCTGAATGGCATGCGGACAAAGCAATACGCACCACATGGAGTGATGAATGATGTCTTCTACTCGTCCTCCTTTGACATGAAGATCTGGTGGTACCCAGAATAGGCTTCTAGAAATGAGAGCAAATCACAACCTAAGGTGGTATCTACTATCTGATCAATACGTGGCAAGGGGAACGGGTACTTTGGGCAAGCCTTGTTGAGGTTGTGAAATCAACGCATAGCCTCCACTTCTTGTTCGCCTTCCAGACTACTATTGGAATTGCTAGACAAGTGGGATGTAGCACTCCTCTGACCAAACTAGCTGCTTCAAGCTTCTTGATCTCTTCTGCCACTACTAGGAAAAGGGCTATAGATGGAAATGACACTAATGGCGCACCAGACACGTGGTGCGCCATTAGTATGTACTAATGGCGCACCACCTTCTGATGCGCCATTAGTGTTGAAACTACTAATGGCGCACCCTGCCCACGGTGCGCCATTAGTACCAATTTTTTTTGAACTAGTGCGCCTGTCCAAACATACTAATGGCGCATCCACTGGTGGTGCGCCATTACTAGTTGTAACTAGTAATGGCGCACCAGCCAGAAGGTGCGCCACTAATGTTATTTTTTTATTATTGTTTTTATTCCTTTTTTGCAAAACTACTAATGGAGCATCACCAGGGGGTGCGCCATTAGTAACCTGGATTACTAATGGCGCATTTGTTGCTGGTGCGCCATTAGTAAGTGGGCAGCAACAAGATATTTTGGACAGCCTCTCCTCCCACACTCACTTTCTCCCCACTTCATTCTCTCCACCGCCTCCTCCTTGTCTCGGGTGCCTCCTCTTTTTCACCTCATTTCCACCATAGATTCATTCAAATTAAGTGGTTAAGTTACCTTGTTTTGCTAGGTAAGTAAGGGGGGAAGCTATATTTATGTTGTTCTCCCTACAACAATGTGCACATGCACTTTTTATGGCCTAGCTAGATCTATGTATGTTCGTGGTGTTGCATATGTTTGTGGTGTTGCATATGTGTTTGTGTTTGGAGGTGTACCGGTATTTGAAATGCGATAGTTGCCAATATTTTGCCGGAATGTTGATTCATTTCCATTTCGGCGAGAATTTTGGCATTAAGCATTCTTTTTGGTCCTATTT
>NC_057804.1:393070185-393074223 GCF_018294505.1 Triticum aestivum | reverse complement strand
ACAACAATGTGCACATGCACTTTTTATGGCCTAGCTAGATCTATGTATGTTCGTGGTGTTGCATATGTTTGTGGTGTTGCATATGTGTTTGTGTTTGGAGGTGTACCGGTATTTGAAATGCGATAGTTGCCAATATTTTGCCGGAATGTTGATTCATTTCCGTTTCGGCGAGAATTTTGGCATTAAGCATTCTTTTTGGTCCTATTTTTAGGGAAAGTCATGCCAAATTTTTTCTTGGTTCTAAAATATCGTTTTGCTCTACCCCGCAGGCGACCATGGTCCGCACAATGACCGAAGGCATCGTGAATAGGTTTTTGAGGTCCGCGAAGGCCGAGATGCTTCAAAAGAACGAGACGGAGATAAGATGTCCGTGTCGAAGATGCAAGCTGAATAGCCTTATTGCGGACCCGGATTCCGGGTAGGTGCGGGACCACCTGCTCTTGCGTGGTTTCATGGACGGCTATCGGTGGCAAGGTGATGAAGATGACTACGAAGTCGTCCATGGGGGCCGGGCAAGAAATGAGGAAGGGCAGCAAGACAACCACCGCGGCTCGGGGGGGGGGGGAGAAGACGAAGAATCCCCAGGAGATGATCACGACGGTGATGCTGTACACAGTCATCATGTAGAAGATGCAGGACATGATGATGATGCCGGCGGAGCAGACGACGCTGGACCATCGATGGGCTGGGTGCAGGACCCTCATATTTAAGAGCTGCTTCTCAAGCAGACGGATAAC
The DNA here is from genome assembly GCF_018294505.1 of Triticum aestivum. Taxonomy (NCBI): domain Eukaryota; kingdom Viridiplantae; phylum Streptophyta; class Magnoliopsida; order Poales; family Poaceae; genus Triticum; species Triticum aestivum. The sequence goes on along the minus strand of NC_057804.1, from coordinate 393,073,486 downwards.
GCAAGAGCTGCCGCCCGAGAGAAAGCCAAGATGGATCAACTTGAGTTAGACGCGGTTACTCCATTGTATGAAGGATGCAGGCCCGAGGATACCCGCCTGAAAGTAACGCTCATGGCTCTGGAGATGAAGGTAAAACACAAAATGACCGACGCATGCTTCGACGAGAACATGTCATTCTGGCACGAACGTCTTCCCAAGGGGAACAAGTGCCCGACCAGTTTGGAGGAGGCGAAGAAAATCGTGTGTCCTCTGGATTTACCGCACGTGAAATACCATGTGTGCATGAACAATTGCATCATTTATCGGGACGAGCACGCGGAGTCTACCATATGTCCGGTGTGCGGTGTCACTCGATACAAGAAGAGGAAGAAAGCTCCTCGAAAAGTGGTGTGGTACTTTCCGATCACTCCTCGTCTGCAGCGGTATTTCGCGGATCCTAAGGTAGCAAAGCTCCTGCGTTGGCACGCGGATAGGGAGGAGAAGAAGCGAGAAGATGACGCAAATGATCCGGAGATAGATAAAAAAGACAAGATGCTGAGTCACCCTAAGGATGCGAGCCAGTGGCAAGCGTTGAACTTCGAATACCCAGAATTTGGGAACGATCCAAGGAACATCGTGCTGGGCGCGAGCACCGATGGAGTCAATCCGTTTGGCAGCCAGAGGAGCACACATAGCACCTGCCCTGTGTTTGTGTGGATGTACAACCTTCCCCCCTGGTTGTGCATGAAGAGGAAGTACATTCACATGAGTATGCTAATTGAAGGGCCGAAACAACCAGGGAACGACATCAATCTGTATCTGGGGCTGCTGAAAGAGGAGCTTGACATGCTGTGGAAAACGCCAGCCAATACGTGGGACGCCGCAGAGAAAGAATATTTCCCTATGAGAGCCGCACTGCTCACGACGGTGCACGACTATCTCGGTTATGGATATCTTGCGGGGCAGGTAGTCCACGGATTTTCTGGATACGTAAGGTGCATGGATGACACAATGTATCGCCAGCTAGATAGAGATCCCGGGTCTTCGAAAACCGTGTTCATGGGACATCGAAGGTGGCTTCGCGACGATGACCCGTGGAGGAAACGCAAGGATCTGTTTGATGGTGAAACCGAACCCCGAAAACGCCCGTGTACGAGGAGCGGCGAGGAAATAGACAAGCTGTTGAAAAATTGGAAAGACTGCCCACTGCCGGGAAAGAAGCAAAAGGCGCCAGAGCCGGGAAAGAAGCGAAAGGCGCCAGAGCCGTTGCTGAAGGTATGGAAAACGAGGTCTGTTTTCTGGGACTTGCCGTACTGGAAGATCCACCGTGTGCCTCACAGCCTTGATGTCATGCATATCACGAAGAACGTGTGCGAGAGTCTGCTTGGTACCCTGCTCAACATGCCAGAGAGGACCAAAGATGGGCCGAAAGCAAGGGCAGACTTGAAATCAATGGGCATCAGGCAGGAGCTTCACGCTATATATGATGATGATGATGATGATGATGAGGCGAAGCAGGACACAGAAAGTCGTCGCAAAGGCAAAAAGGCCAAGAAGATCGGAAATAACTACCCTCCCGCGTGCTTCACTCTAAGTCAGGAGGAGATTGAGCAGTTTTTCACCTGCCTCCTAGGAGTAAAACTTCCTTACGGTTACGCGGGGAAGATAAGCAGATACCTAGACCTAGCGAAGCAGAAATTCAGCGGGATGAAGTCTCACGACTGTCACATGCTGATGACGCAGATACTTCCAGTTGCAATCCGTGGGATCATGGACGCGCACGTCTGTGAAATGCTATTTGGCCTATCCAACTTCTTCGACGTCATCTCTCGAAAGTCGATTGGCGTGAGGCAACTCAGAAGGCTACAGGAAGAGATCGTGGTGATACTATGCGAGCTTGAGATGTACTTCCCGCCCGCATTATTCGACGTTATGGTGCATCTGCTGGTCCATATAGTGGAGGATATCATCCAACTCGGGCCGACGTTCCTGCACAGCATGATGCCGTTCGAAAGGATGAATGGTGTCATCAAAGGATACGTTCGCAACATGTCACGTCCAGAAGGAAGCATAGCCAGGGGCTTTCTGACCGAAGAGTGCATCTCCTACTGCACGAATTATCTAGGCATCGAGAACCCCGTTGGTCTGCCCGTCAATAGGCACCTCGGCAGGCTCGCTGGATGGGGTCACCGTGAGGGTCGCCGCGAAATGCATGTCGACTTCGAGGGTCGACTCGCCGACTTTGAAAGAGCAAACCTAGTCGCGCTACAACACATAGACGTGGTCGATCCTTGGGTGGTAGAGCACAAAACCTTTATTAAGAAGACGTACAATGACCGAGGCCAACAGAGGACGGACGGAGATATACTCAAAGAGCACAACTCATGTTTCACGCGTTGGTTCAAGCAGAAGCTTCTGTCGTACCCTTTACATGAGGATTCTTCCGCGGAAGAACAACTCATATTCACCTTGTCACAGGGCGCCGAGCACAACCTGATGACCTATGAGGCGTACGATATCAACGGCTACACATTCTACACCGAGGCCAAGGACATGAAGAGCGATGGTTATCAGAACTTTGGGGTAACGATGGAATCCTACACCGGTAACGACAAGGACAGATACTACAGAAGGATCGAGGAGATCTGGGAGCTGAGCTACGCTGGAGAGAAGGTCCCGATGTTCCGTGTCAGATGGGCCAAGAACGTCATAAAAGAAGACCGGTATTTCACCACCATGGTTATACCCGAAGCCAAATCCAAGACCGCGGGCGCAAACGTCACCACGAAAAATGAGCCATGGGTACTGGCTTCCCAAGTGGACCAATGCTTCATCATTACCGACCCGCCAAAGCCCAGTCGTGTTGTCGTGAGGAGAGGCAAAAGGAAGATCATCGTAATGGATGGAGTAGCCAATGAGCAAGACTTCGACAAGTACGGCGACCCAAGGATCGAACATGACGATGATGATGAAGTAGCAGCATACACCACAAGAAGAAGCAGGACCACCCTACCTAAAGGACGTCCGTTCCACAGAAGAACTCCATTTGCGAAAAAGAAGGGCAAGAAGATTGTGAACAGATAGCTAGCTAAGATCGATTGTATTTAAATCGTAGCCTTTATTTCTCGATTGTATTTCATGGGTACTTTTTGAACTATCATGAATATTTTTAAATTTCATGGACACTCGATCTCGATCCCCCTCCATCTCGATCGCTATCCCACCTCGCCAGATCCGGTCCCCCTCGCCGCCGAGCACCCCCCAGTCCACCGGCCGCCGCCGCCGACCCCCCGCACCCTCGATTCCCCTACTCAACCGCCGC
>NC_057804.1:393069534-393070150 GCF_018294505.1 Triticum aestivum | reverse complement strand
CCGCCACCGCCGACCCCCCGCACCCCGCGCACCCTCCCCCGCTCCACCGGCATTAATGTTTGATGATATTTTTAAAAAAATTATTACTGTCTTATAAAAAAAATATTACTGTTATGATTTGAACAAGTTTGAACATATTTAAACACAAATAAGTATCAAACAGCTTTTTAAATGCTAAAAAAAAATTGTGGAGCCTGGGACTCAAACCCAGGACCTCCTGCTGTGAGAACTGGCTGCTGACCAGTCGAACTAGTAGAGGGGACTTGATGTGGATCAGTTCTGGTGGTACATAACCTGTTGGCTCGAGTTGAAATAAAAAAAATACTAATGCGCACCACGGTGAGGTGCGCCATTAGTATGGATGTACTTATGGCGCACCGAGGGGTGGTGCGCCATTAGTATTGTGCCCGATCCCCCCTTCCCTCTCCCCCTTGCCAGTTCCCTCTCCTTAGCTCGATCCACCGCCGCCGCCTCCGCTGCCCTGACCCACTGCGCCGCAGCCGCCCACGCGCCCCCGCCGCCTCCCTCTCCCCTTCCTCCCCCTCGAGCCCGCGCCGTCCGCCCAATCCTAACCCGACGCCGCTGCCCCGCCATCTTGACGCTGCCCCGCCGCCTC
>NC_057804.1:392341389-392342058 GCF_018294505.1 Triticum aestivum | reverse complement strand
ACTATATACAACAAAAAAACTACTCAGAAATAAATAGAAGAAAAAAATAAAGCAGAAAAGAAATAACTATATAATAAAATTACTCAAAAATAAATAGAAGAAAATAAATAATGCATAAAAGAAAAAAAAATATAAAAAAATGTTGGGGCGCTGCCCGGTGGGCCTGCCAGACCTTGGGTGTGCAAATACAGGCCCAGAAGGGCCAGCAGGCTCACAGGGCAGCGCGCCCTAGTTAGGCCCAGAAGCCTACTATATAGAGGAGTTCGAAAGGGCAACCGCGGCTGGGTTTATAAACCAGTGCGGCTGCCCTTCGCTCGGCGAGGTGGGACTAAAAGTAGCGCACTGCAGTTGGCAGCACACGGCCATTAGTACCGGTTGGTGGCTCCAACCGATACTAATGTGTCGCCCTTTAGTACCGGTTGGAGCCACCAACCGGTACTAAAGGCCCTCGTTTCCCGCCGCTTGGGCTGGCCAAAATTGGCCTTTAGTATCGGTCGGTGGCTCCAACCGGTACTAAAGGGCCCCCCTATATATATATGGCACTTACAAAAAATCAGTTATCGTCGCCACTTTCGTTCCACTTCTCGCGCGAGTCTTGATCTCCGACGCCGCCGCCGACGCCGCCGTGCCGTCGCCCCCGCCGCACGTCGTCGCCGTCCTCGACGCCCT